>NC_056725.1:248951219-248981219 GCF_019279795.1 Protopterus annectens | reverse complement strand
TAGTGTTAAAATCAAAGGTGTGTTGTGTGACAGGATGAACAAAGGTGGTATCGTCATTGATATATACACAATAATTACATTTCCCACAGCGTAGTGTGTTTCGATTACCTTTCTTCATTCCTACCTTTTGCTTAGTATCTTTGGGTTTGCATAGCAATCGCTTGAGATTGGGTTTATTTTTGTAATATACCTTAGGTTTAGGGCCTACAACATGCTTAATGTCCTCATCTAGCATTAGTATGTCCCAATTGCTGGCCATGATGCCTCTTAGCTGTGCTGCATCCTTGGTATAGAACATGGGTGCCCTAACTTCTCGTGTGGTTTCTGTTAAGTCTGTACTGGGTACTACAGATTTTTCTGAGTAATAGGGTTTGGCTGTAGTATTTCTAAGATCATTAACTTCTAGAATCCTTTTTTCCACTATCTCTGTATCATACCCTCTTTTACTAAATTTATCTCGAAGGCCATCCAATTCATTCAGATATCCATCATAAGACGGATTAAGTCTGGAGGCTCTCATTATTTGTCCTTTTACTACGTTATTAAATATGTGGTTGGGGTGCATGCTACTCCTATGCAGGAGTGTGTTTCTGTAGCACAATTTCCTATGGACAGAGGTATTGAGCATCCCATTGCTCAACCTATTAATACCTATGTCTAAAAATGAAATGTTGTTTTTCGAGTAATTTAAGGTAAACTTAAGAAAGCTAGTGGAACTATTCATATAGTCCACTAGTTCTAGGAGTGAGGTTACATCACCAAGCCACACAAGGAAAAGGTCATCCACAAATCTTCTGTATAGACCCACATATCTTCTAAACAGATCACAGGTGATGAGTGACCTTTCTTCCCAGCAAGCCATCACCAGGTTGGCGTAGCTATTGGCACATGAAGTGCCCATAGCTACGCCATCCTTCTGTATAAAAACTTCACTTCCAAACATAAAGATGTTATTCATGAGAATAGTCTCTAGAAAAAGAGATATCAAATCAATCTTCTCATCTGAAAACTCTGAGTGTTTCTTCATGTACTCTTGTACAAAATTTATGCCCAGTTCATTCGGGATGACAGTAAACAGGCTAACTACATCCAAGGTGACTAGCAAATAAGGAGTAGTATCATCCTGGTTACTCATATAGCTATATAAGTCAATTAGAAACTGTTTGCTGTCTCTCAAGATGTAAATATTTGCATCAACCAAAGGTCTTAAATGATACTCAGTAAAAATTGAAAGGGGTTCGGTAATCCAACCTTGGCCCGCCACAATTGGTCTCATGGGTGGTTTAATTTGCGATTTATGGACCTTGGGCAGGCCTTGTATCAAGGGGATCAAGGGATTCTTAACCTTTAAATATTCATATAGCTCCTTTGTAACTAATGAGGACATGAGTAAATCATCCAGCATAAATAAAGTTCTGAATACTCGGTGACTGTGTTTCAACTGTTTATCTGGACTGCATTGCCACGTAGGAACCGGGAGCTTATGCAAATCACTTCTGTTATTAGATTGAGGAAACAGAGTTTTTTGGAAGTCGGACAGAGATTATTAAGAAGAGGATATTCCAGGGAAAATCTTGAAAGTGTCAAGAGGAAGGCAGTGGGGGTGGGGTGGCATGTGGAAATTTGGAGAAGGAAGGATGTGAGGAAGTTTAATAATAAGGGTTTACATGAAAACGATAAACTTTTTTGTGTAACCAAATTTTGTGAATTCTCTGAGGTTTAGCAAAGTTCGGTAAGGGAATTATGGCCAATGATGACCTGAGATGAGAGGTTGTCTGAATTTTTCCAAAAAAAGTGACTTTCTCCTATGGGCATTTCTACAATTTAAAGTAATTGTTGAATAGGCCTTTGGAAGGGGAACAAACTGTCTCCAGTGTAGTGGGATCTTTCCCCTGTGGTAGTTGCAGTATATGTGGGAGGATACGTAATTTATCTGGCACGTATATTAATGGCTACAAATATGTAGCCAGGGAAAATTTAATTGTAGGACCCGTGGCTTAGTTTACATTTTGGGATGTGGTTGTAGCATCCCTTGTTGGTATATCGGACAAACTAAAAGACAGGTTAGAATCAGGGTATCGGAACATCTAGCTGACATTAGAAACAAAAGACTAGAAAGCCCAGTGGCTAGGCGCTTTAGTTTAAAACATGAGGGGAAACTACTTCTTTTTTCTTCAGTGTCCTAGCACAACCTATGGGAGTGAAAGGGGATTTTAGAAGAAAATTAAATTACTTGGAAACCATGCATATTTTAAATTATGGTACCCTCATCCCAAAGGATTACATTTTGAAATTTGTTTAAATTTTTAAATAATGTATGCGTAGTAATTTTTTTCTGAATCACAGAATTCAATTTTTGTACTATCATTGACTGGGGTTGGTGTGGGATATTTCTGAACTGGTATTACAAAGGGTCAAGCAATTAGCCAATGAATTAACGTAATAATGATTGGATTTTTGGTTAATTGTTAATTATGTGTATAAATTATGGATGTGCAAACAGTTTTGTATCCTTTGAAGGCGACATACCATGGTACCAGATCATTTGGTGAAATAAAGAGGAAGAATTTAAGCTTATCTTGTGTTTTTTTGTTGTTTTTTGATTATAAATATGTTTTCTCTACTGTTGAATGAATTTGCTGCATGATATGTATGCAAAAATATCTAACATGTCTGTGGCTTAGTGGTAAAATGCTGGGGCTATTGTGTGTCGGGTGCTGGGTTCAAGCCTTGTAATGACTAAATATTTTGTTGCTGGGCAGAACAAGGGCTATTGGATACAGAGTGATTAAGGCACTTTTAAGCAGTTGTAAGTGGGTTTGCGTGGGTTTGCATGATTGTAAGCAATTCTAACTTCATGTTAAATATGCTTACAGACAGCTTTAAAAGTGCTTAATCTGTATAGACATTGTTTAGCACCATGCAAACAGGCTTAATCCTGCTTACTACTGCTTATAAGAGCTTACTCCCACTTACCCCCACTCTAATTTCTTTAAAAGAAAAGAAAAAGGGGTGATAGGAAAGTGGTGAAGAAGGGGTCTTGCAGAGGGAGAGACAGTAGGGAAAGTAGCTAGGGATGTGAAGGATGGGTGTAGGGAAGATCCATAGCTGTCCATTTCTTTTACAGCAACAGCTGTGCATTTATACTGTATTTGAAGGTATATTTGGACACTCAAACACATTAGAGAGGGGTGAGGACAATAACAATGTGTTGTGAAACCAATTAGACCAGATTACATGTGTCTATTGGACACGTGCAAAATGGATAACTATATGGGGTGAACTGTTTTTTTTGGGAACAGATTACCATTTTTTAAGGTGAGAGTGGGATGTTGGGGAAGGATAACAGGTATATTTGGGGAGGTAGGTTGGGTAGGAAGACAGACAAGTCAGACAAGACAGCATACAGGGGCGGTATATGAGACATGTGGGGGTTAACACCTTGATCAGGGAGAGGTGTTTGGAAATCAGAATCCCATGAGTCCCAAACAGAAACAGTGGGATTGAGATCTCCACCCATGGGCAGTCTCCACTCCACCTTCACGGTCCTGAAGGAGGCTGTGCTGGGGGCTGAGCTGAAGGGACAGACTGACTCTCTAATTGTGCCACGCGGCCCTCAAGCTGGCATAGCAGATCTCCAAACTCCTTTCAGAGCTTGCTACACACCAATCACCGGACCTGGCTTCAGGTGACAGCATCCTGTCCATGCCCACTCCCAGGGGGGTGAGCCCCATCTTTTGAGGCGGTTCCACTTGAAGGTGGTGCAGCACCAGCAGATGAGCAGGTCTTGGGGTGGGTTCCAGAGGTCCTGGGGTCCAGTGCCACAGCCAGATGAGGTGGGAGAGGTGGGTCTGCTGGGACCAGCCTTCCCAAATGTGCTATGGTGTGGCAGTGTTAGAACATATGTAGGTTAGTAATAGTCAACACAATCCAGGATTAGTTATAACAGCATGCATAGATGTTCCCATTAACCCAAAACAACAGATTTGAAACAGTTGAATAGCAAACAGAACACATGCATATATGAAACCACAGAGGCCATTACAGTGGCATGCAGGTTACATTGATAGCAACAGGCCACCAATGATAATAGTTCAACAATGAACATTAATAGAAGCACATTTCAATATTTGTTGAACAATAGGACATATATCCCAGCAGTAGGTTTGGTGTATAACATACCCATTGATTTGTGTGTTTAGATTATTGTTGCAGATAGGGTGGGGGGAAAGAGAGTTTGTCAATTAACAACTTGTATATCCTTGCAGTAATCACAACTTTAATGATCATCGCTCTAATCATTACTCTACAGGTATTATTACATACCCTATGGCCTTGGTTTGGCCAGTGGTAT
Source organism: Protopterus annectens (assembly GCF_019279795.1). NCBI lineage: Eukaryota > Metazoa > Chordata > Ceratodontiformes > Protopteridae > Protopterus > Protopterus annectens. The sequence continues at coordinate 248,976,865 of NC_056725.1, read as the reverse complement.
GTTTGTACACAGTGTATAATTCAACCATCTTATAGCTACTTTCTACTTCTCTTACCTGGAAGACCTGTGGGGAGAATGTTTGTTAACCCTACCTGACTGTTTCTACACATATTTCCAAAATCCTAGTTAAAATTATGCATACAGCTTACTACCACTCCTGGGATTCAAACCATGGCTGTGTCTGCTAAAAATACAACAAGTGGTGTTTCATCCGAGTGAGTTATTAAGAAACTGCTCTATTTTCCTCAGTGCTTTCTGTCTAAGGCTGTCTTAGTTGTACAATCTGACCTTGAAATTGCAACATTCTTATACAGACATTCCTAGACATATTTTTTATGTAGCACAGTGTGGGAAACAGTGGTTAACACATCATTACTATTCAGATATCAGATCTTGATGAATGCAGCATTTCATGCCATACAATACCAGAGTAAAGACAACCGGTCCAGGATTTAGAACTTTATTGCCAAGCAGTTACACTTTTTTTTAAATATGACCTATATGGGACATATTACTGTCATATTGTCTGGTTTATTCAGTAGAAACCATACACATTTTTATATTTCCAGGTGACATTTTACTACTTTATATTTATTTGGTATGACTACTACAAGCAGGATTGCTACTCATCAGCCTCGCAACACAGCCTTTGCAACCTACTGGCATGGGCTTCCTGGTTCAGAGCCCAGTCAGCTGGAGCTGTAATGAAAACAGAGAAATATTTAGGCATATCTATCCATCACATACACAGGCTGGACTTTGGTAAACAATTATTGCTATGAATACTAACACACTGTTGGGACATCACCCCTCCGTCTTGCTTCTTGGACCCACTGTTCCAAGAGCTTCCTCTTCCTCCATTTCAAGTTGTCATAGTGGTACCAGACCTGTTCACCAGTCCGAGGGATAACCGAGGCACTGGTGAGATCACGAGGGAGAATTTACCAGCCTTCTGCTTTACATTGGGAGCCCTGGAGCTGGTCCTGCAGCAGTCTCACATCATGTTTTTTTTATCAGGAGTACTACCATGAACTTGGACTCCTGTATGCCCCAGAGCTGCACCCGAAAGTGCATGCCTTCTCCAACACCTGCCATACTGCCTACAGTGGAGAGCTACAACCAGTTATGAGCTGTATTCCCACCTGTGGGGTTTAAATATGGCCAATTTCCCACCCTTTGCCATGATTGGATAGTTTTGAAAATGCCGAGCTAAGCTAAGCTACGGGCAAACCTGCTTAGCTAAGGTTGGCAATGCTTAAAGGGGCAGGTTCAGCATTGCTTACCAATGTGCAATTCGACTTAGCTGGGCTACTCATTGCTTAGTATTCATATGCACACAATGCTTACACCCGGTCAGCATAGCTCTGCAATGCTTAGCATTGCTCATGTTTTATTTTATTGGACTACCACCTGTATGGGATTGATTCATCATTCATTACATAATATAAATTTATTTACCTTCCCTGACATCCCCCAATGTGCTGTAATTACATTTATTCTTGTGTGACTATACTGTATGGGGCACTTGTGTTTATATGGGGGTTTCACTACTTTATTACACTGACACCTCACATCTGGGCCGAATACACTACTTTGGTTGAGAAATATAACTTACTTCCTACATAAATATACAGCTGAATTAAAATTGTAATGTTTACACATACAGAATGGAAATGGTTTTAGTGAGGCTCAAACTATGAATGACTGCTTGCAAGGCATACACTCTAACCACTACACTATTGCACTTACGCCTATGTGGGATGTGTATTGATTTTTTTACTTATCCTGCCATTTCAGCTGGGTTAAGTGTAGCTAAGCAACGGACACATCCATGCAGCTATGCTTAAATGTTATTGCGTATGTGAAAAAAAAATATTTGTTGTGTATTTTACTTCATACCATTCAGAATATCCATGCTAATGCTGAACCTGTTATTCTATCAACTTTCTTGCTTTGTAGGGATGATTATCCCTTATGGCTTTGTCCAGATACCTTACTCTGATGGGTTGGGAGGTGTGCGCTATGTGCTTCATACCCTGACAAAAATTCATGCTTATGTAAAACCTATTCTATGGCTTTGTCCAGATTACTTACTCTGACAAGCTGGGAGGTGTGTGCTATGTGCTTCGTACCCTGCTGAATATTCATGCTTATGCTAAACCTGTCATTCTATCCACTTTCTGGCTTTGTAGGAATGATTGTCCCTTATGGCTTTGTCCAGATTTTGTACCCTGACGGGTTGGGGGTGTTACAAGCATTCTCACTCAATTTAAATTGCCGTACAGCAATTCTGGTGTGTTGGGGGCATGTCTATTGTGAGATCACTTTTCTCAGACACACCCCCTGCACCCATACACAGAATCATGTCTGTTTTACAGCACGGCAGCACACCTTCATGAATATGCATGGCGCACTGTCGTGCTACATGGGAATGGTCCTGGTCCCCTCCATGTAAGAATAAGCTATTCTTGCATGGAAGTTTATTGAATCCCAGGAATAGTCATGTGCATTCAACCTTCTTTATCTGGCAATTGTTTATATGGAAATGGAAGTTGTATTGGAAGAGAAGAAATTAAACACTACCTGAATCTGTGAGGCTAAATCATTAACATCTTTACACTTCTCTGCTCTTGTTCTTCCTTCTGCTTGGTCCATTCCTCATATTTTCTATAATACTTTTACTGGATTTTCTTTCAAATTCCAAAGATACATTCCACGTATGTCACTGAACCGCAATAAACATTTCATTTTGTAATGTACTTCAACATCTAACATTTTGCTACTATCAACCCCCACCCACAACCACCTGAAAACAAAATAATCTTCACTTCCTCAGTACCTATTTCCCCATCAGCCATTTCCTTTATCTACCTTCTGTCTGATTAATTCAGTTATCCTATTATATCTTTTCTCATATCACACCATTACAGAAGTATCACAGTTAGTGTCTTTCTTTCCTCCTCCACTTGGTTCTTCACTTCTTTCTGCTGTCATCTCAAAAGTTATAATCTCCAGCTGCTACATCCTACCTGATTCCAGCTAATTTTTGTACATCCACATCCTAAACTGTCTACTTTACTATACAGCTCCCTCATAAAATTTATCTTTCTTAGTAAATTAACTGCTGCTGCTCCTGCCAGTAATACCTCACATCTTTCTCCTTCCTTCCTTCCATTCAATTTAGACATCCCAGCCAACAAAGCAGAGTATTCGCAAGAAATCAACTTTCTTTTGAAAAAAAAATCTCATATCATACCTGCTGGGCCTCTATTAAACGTTATGTGCTTCTTTACAGAACCATCATATAAGTGGTTGGTCTGCATCATCCTGTCCATAGTACCAACGTTTATCACCTGTCCACCAGCTCTTCCTTGATACATGGACTGGCATTCAATTACTAGACATTAAGCAATCTGCAATGCACATTGCACAAGCAAAACATCTTCCACTCTCCTTGATGACCTCAGTACTATTGTCCAAAACATATCATCTTCCCATGTGGAGTACTCCTTATCTCACAACCACTGTAAACTTCTCATGGCCCTCTCCCCCTTGATCTATCTTAACACTGTAAATATAAATTCAACTTCATTTTTCTTTATCTTGCCTATTTTTCCTTCCTACTTTTCAACTAGGTTCCTGTCTTCTCTCATTTCCAACTTTACTCTGCCTAAGCATGAAAGATCTTGAATGAACATAACCAGCCCACCATAAAAACAGCCAGTTCCTCCTTTTTGACTCCAAGATTTTTCTGTAGTTATTCAACTTTTTTAAAGGATGTCTGTCAACCCCACTCCCTTTCTCCTGTCTTCAAAAATTCTTTATTTCTCCAGTCTAAAAGCATTTTTGTACCATAATCCCTTTCTACATTGTATACCAGACACCACTAACAGTAAACATTCTTTACTCCTTTCAAATCATGCCTCTCCTGGTCTTTTCTACATATCTGTACCCTTGCACATGTACTTTGATATAATGCATCTTCCCTTTCCAACCATCTTCTCAAAACCTTGAACAAATAATCTCACTTTGTACCAATAACTCTTTTTTCCATCAAAACATCTCCAGACTTTCCCATCCACTTTTATCCCACCCAACTACATTTATTGGCAGCATCAATGGTTTGTGGATAACCTTCCATTAAAACCAACCTAAGCATCGCAAATTAATTCTCCTAACACATTTTCTATTCTTGTTGCTATCTTGGAAGCATCTGACATTAACATTATATAGAGAAATTGGTCAATATGTCCCTCTAAATGTCTTACCTTCCTTCACTTTGTATAACACCACTGCTGTTGCCACATGCATTATGAGCGGCAACTCCTTTTTGTCTGACCCATCATTAAATGTCTCCCTGCCCCTAACTGAACAGACACATATTTATAAAACTCCATCAGGAAGCCACCAGACCCATTGATCTTCCTTTTCTGTGAGATTTAAAATGCAATAGTGATAACTGTTATCAGTTTTATGGATGGGTATTCAGATGGCCACATAACTAAAATCTAAACTTTTAACTGTGCCTGAAACAGATAAAGTGCAAAAGGAACCCACTTAAAATTAGATGAAATCATGGAAAACCACATTTATTATAAATAATAAAAAATAAAGAACAAGTCCAAGATAATGAAGGATGCACACCAATAAGAAATATAAACCAAGAAAACAATATGAGTCATAAAGCTTATCTTGATGTAGGAGGGTTGTGCAATGTGAGTTTGATGGGTTTGCCAATTAAACTTTGCATGGTAGGCAAATAGCTTTCGACATGTGGCTAAAAAGGTGAAACTAGCACAACAGTTTGTTGAATTGTGCAGCAGTCTAACTAGTCTAAAGTTTAAAAGTGTAGGCATTTGTGGTCTTAAACAGAAAGCAGCCAATAAGTGATGATGCTTGCAATCCCCCACTGTCAAGTGGAAAACATGAATGAATGGTTCCTGCTTTCTTCTCACAATGAACAAGTAGAGACACTAATTTCAAGCAGATTAAGCAAAATTACTCTTTTCAGATCAGCAGACAAGTATGGATAAACCAAGATGTTGTGATGTTCCAAATAGATACAACAGTTCACCAACTAGTATGCCTTTGTGATGTGGCGGAAAGAGAGCTGTCCTTATGTGAAATGGAGACCTTAGCAAAATGATCCATGTCATTCACTAGTTCACTAGTTCCCACTCTTACATCTCCAGCGATCCTCTAATTTCCCTCATTGTGGCCTTCACATGTTCTTCAAATTACTTGTTTTCTTGTTTTTTAACACTTTGTCTTTTACTTCCACCATCATTTTCCACAGTCTTTTCAATACATTCTCATTGAGCAAGTGTGCATAGCAATTACTGTGGATGAAATAATTAATTTATACCAGGGGTCTGGTGGCTGCTGCATACCAAGAAGTCATAAAGTTCTAGATACTGTGAGGTGAATTTCAGAGGTTTTTCCAACTTTTTTTGCTCCAGTGCTTCCCTGATCAAATGTCATGACTGAGGAATAAAATTCAGTTTAAATCTTTCAAGGAAGAAATAAGTAGTGTCAAGCATTAAATGTTCAAAGCCTGCAAAATAGTAGTTCATAATAAAATGAGAAGTCAAATGCTTGCAAAGATGCATGCTTGATATATGTGAATAGTGACAGCCTCCTTATACCTCCACCAGCAAAGATATAGTAATTTTCTCTGTTTTAGAACTGTGGTATTAAATGCATTTTTGCATACTCCTCTGATGTTAGATTGTGATGAAACTGAAAGAACAAACGGCCACATCAGATATTTCAAGGTTTTGTTTTTGTGTGTATACACTGCATGTTTCCTCACCCATATAGCAAAAGGTAGCCAGCTTATGTGGAGCCTTATGATACCAGATTGGGAAAATATTTTAAGCACAAATGGTCAGAGTAATATATTTCAACTTGTTGCAGTTGCATATGTATCTATAGCTATATAAACATCTTTCTAGCTATGTATATATGCATACAGACATAACATCTTTTTACACCTATTCTAAAGTGGGTTCTTGACATTTGATTGAATGTTCATTCAACATGTGCTGTTTGTGCATACAGAATGCTGAATGTGCATTTGGCTGAATGCATATGATTATAAAGGAAAGTTTGGATTTTTACATTTGGAGTAGACATATGTGTGTGCACCTGCGTGTGTGTATGTGTGTGTGTATGTCTGTGTGTGTGTGTTTCATTGTGTTCTGTATCTAACCTGTGTACAGTGGTGTTGCTATGGGAATGGCTCTTCTAATGTAAAGTGTAAGATTTGGCTTAAGGGTAAGACAGGGTTAGTTTTAGGGCATTTATTAGGTGGAGGGTAGCTGAAGACTTTAACTGCTCTTTTTTCACTGCTCTCTTGAAGTGATATGTAAATACCAACCAATGTTGTATGTATCCACAGATAAAAGTCAATGTTTTTTTCACATCATCCCCCCACACACGTGTGTGCACACATTCACACAGATGCATACATACGTAACAGACACACACACACAGACACACACACACACACACACACACACACACACACACACACACACACACACACACACACACACACACACACACACACAGACACTCTCTCTCTCTCTCTCTTGTATCCAACCAAAAGAGACACAGGGCAGATATGTAAACTCCAAACAGATGGAACCACATTCAAGAACTTAACCATAAAACCAAACAGTGTGAGATGGCAGCAATACTTAGGCAACACTGTGCCAGTGAACAGGTACTTTCACACACATTCTGCACAGACCACCAAAGATAACTACTTATTGCATGCAATGCTGTTGTCTGATTGTGACAGAAAGTAAAATAATTTATGGTTAACTTGCTGCTCTTAAATACACAGTAACATCCTTCAAGTGCATGCATTGAATTTTAGCAAATAAAACATAGTGTGAAAATCTTTACCTGCCAAGACAGGTCAGTTGCACTTTAACAGAGAGCAACAACAATATGAGCATATCAACAGTCATCCTTATTGCCCTTCAAATTACAACTACTTTATTAACTGTGTGGACCTCAGATGTCTGTAGTTCAAAAATGATATTAGCCAATATTCCAACTTGCTTTACACAAATCAACAATCATGCAAAGCCATATTAATGACTGCTTAACCTGATCATGACAGAAGGGTCAGCCATTTTCATCCACAAACAGTCCAACTACCTATTAATTATAGCTTGTTTTTTTTTCATTACATGCATATCAGCTATCTGTGGTAAAAGAAAAATAAAATAATAATGCCCAAAATTATGTGTTTCAAATTTGTTTCACTCAAACAACACAATAGCCACAGTAAATTATGCCATCTTACTTCATACATATGTGTAATAGCCTTAAAGAGTGTTCAAAATCTGCAAGCCAAAACATCAGTTTGTTGACTATGTACAGCACATAAGTCTAATTATGATGAAAGAGCTAATAATAATGGATTCAGTAATGTAAAATTGGTTTCACACAAATGGTAGCCATTGTAAAATATTTAAATTTGCTTTAAATAAATCAAATTTTTGTACTTCAAAACAAGAATAGTGATCATAAAAGAGCAGGGTTTGATTAATTGTTATCCAGAGATAGAAACTGACTGTGCACAGCAATAAAAATTACTTTGTTTATGGTGTACTTCTGAGACTCTTGACTGTATGCAATAAAAATTAAATAGTGACAAAAGGAATGTATTTTATCTCTCTTTCAAATAAATAGATAATTGCAAACCAGGCAATCATAATAAATTATTCACTCCAAGATCAGTCCTGAATACTGCCCCCTACAGATAATATCTCTCTCTAACAGGATTAAAAAAATACTCACCTCAACCTTTGAACTTTTCTGCAATTTTATGGCCATCACATGTTGCTTTGTGTTTAGATATTAAGGTCTTTCTGTCCCTTGACTTCTCAACACATGAATAAAATAACAAATTATCTACAAATAAAGGCTGTTGGTTTTATTTCCACATCAGTTAGATGGATTGCTGACACTGCACTGCAGCATAAGGAGGGTCCTGCACTCCTGTCTTTGTTAACCTTTAGATCAGATGTTAGACCATGGTACTATCTGCTTGAGTTGGTGTTATCTCAGTTAGATGTAAAAGATGCCATGACATCTACTGAAAAGACTAAGGGAGGTATCCCAATCCATCCATCCATCCATCCATCCATCCATTTGCCCTGGCCAAATTTTCTCCTTGGGTCTTCCATGCAAAGAGGCCACTAACTCAGTCAACAAAAAAGATACATCAGGTTTATCAGTGGTGGGACAGAACAGAATGCCCACAAATGTGCAGGTTTGATACATAGGACCTCCCCCACAGGCAGCATGATTACTTTGACCAAAAAATGCCATAGACCATTTAATTATTTGTTTGTTGATTTATTTATGTTAAATGAAGAAGCACCACAGCCACACTTCTTTGCTGAAATTATGTAAATAAACATTAAAATATGTCACTAAATTACTTGCACCCCAGTTGGCTGCATAGTTTGCATAGCGGTCTAGACTGGAAACAGGAAACACCAGCAAACCCAAATGCAGAGACAATGAGGACATGCATTTGGTCCCTCAGAAATTGTCTTACATCACTCTAATCAAACAGATACAATTAAAAAATATGGTAAAGTAAAAATTCCTAAGTAAGAAATGTTAGTAAGCATGCATAATATACAATGAACTTTTAAAGCACTAGAGTAAATTACACATTTTCTTAAGTTCTCTTTATTGTTTCTTGTTAGAGAAAGCAAAATCATTTTGCAGTTCATAATCTCCATTGTCTTTCCAACATCTGTATCAGGTAAGGGTGTCACATTTCAGACTCTGAAACTGCAGAACTGGCATAAAGTCATACTTGCTGTATGCAAATCTGACTTCATGGCAGAAAAACGTTTAGCTTTTCTAAAAGACCAGATTGCAATAAGCCATGCTTATGGTTTAGATAATTTTAGACCTGAAGTATATAGTCCTCTACATATCAGAACAGATTTGAAATAATAATTGTTAATGTTAAGTTGACAAACCTGTAGTAAAGTATTCATTCACATAGTTACACAATAATCACCCAAGTCCAGACATTAAGACTTGTATGTCATGAATGTTCACGGTGGTGCAGTGGTTAGCATTGTCGTCTCACAGCAAGAGGTTCTCCGGTTCGATCCTTGGCTGGGGTGCCTTCTGTGCAGAGTCTGCATGTTCTCCCTCTGGTTGCATGGGTTTCCTCCGGGTGCCCTGGGTTCCTCTCAAAGACATGCTGCAGGTGGATTGGACACTGTAAATTGGACCTAGGTGTGAGTGTGTGTGTGTGTGTGCCTTCTGTGGAAGGTTGGGCGCCAGGCTGGCAACTTGACAGTGTAAAACTCTGCTGCCAATCATGAGTGGACAGGTGATCCACTGTGGCGACCCCTAACCCGGAAAAGCTGAAAGAAGTATGTCATGAACATATCAACTGCTTTCTAGTCCTCACACAACACTCTAAAATGTTATAATCCTTGCTCTCTTTGATCTTGTATTACTGTTCATGTGTATTTACTATACTGATATGAAATTTGCATATCAGCATATTAAGAGAATTTGCATCTTTTTAATGAAATTGTGGAAACTGCTATCCATGTCAGTAAAAAGCAATCTTTCAGCACAAACATCTGCTATCTGTATAAACTGCTTCTCTTTCAACGTGTACAACAGAAGATCAGAACACATTGTAAAAACAGTGTAGCTCTGAGCACTGACTCACTTGTGCCAATAAATAACATTAGATAGTCATAAAAGCCATCTGTTTTTGAGTTGTTCATAGAAATCTCAGTCCCAGTGGGAATACATTTCCAGCAGGGAACTTAATGTTCCAAAAGTATGTGCCAAATAGATAAGGTCTGCAAGGTAACAAGCCCTCCAGAAAAAAATGGAACAAATTACATACAAACAGTTTAACAGCTGTGGATTGCATTTCTAGAAAGCTAACAGCCAAAAGATCACAGTGCCTTCCACAAAGTAACGGTAACCAAATTTTATAGTGAAACTATACCAATAATTAAAATATATTAATTGTTTTTATTTCTATGATTTGATTTATGAAATGTAAATTTATTTTCTTTGCTGGTTTGTGTTTCAATTTGCAGATCAGCTACCATTCCTTATAGCATACTTCTGTTTTCAATGTATAACATCTACATTGAATTATAAAAATGTAGTACACTCTGCAAACAAGAAAAACAAAGTCCTAGTGTTATGTTGCCCTATCTCAGGTTATCGAAATACATAAGCAAGGTCCAATTCCATATTATTCAGTAATTCCATAGTGTCCGCTCACAAACTGAAAGCAAATTAAACTCTAAATAGATATGATAACATTTATTTATTTATACTTTAAACAAAGTGGCATCTGACACACACACACACACACACACACACACACACACACACACACACACACACACACACACACACACACACACACACACTCTCTCTCTCTCTCTCTCTTGTATCCAACCAAAAGAGACACAGGGCAGATATGTAAACTCCAAATAGATGGAACCACATTCAAGAACTTAACCATAAAACCAAACAGTGTGAGATGGCAGCAATACTTAGGCAACACTGTTCCAGTGAACAGGTGCTTTCACACACACCCTGCACAGACCACCAAAGATAACTACTTATTGTGTGCAATGCTGTTGTCTGATTGTGACAGAAAGTAAAATAATTTATGGTTAACTTGCTGCTCTTAAATACACAGTAACATCTTTCAAGTGCATGCATATACAAACATAACAATGATCTTTTTACATTGGATATTAGCAAATAAAACATATTGTGAAAATCTGTACCTGCCAAGACAGGTCAGTTGCACTTTAACAGAGAGCAACAACAATAAGAGTATATCAACAGTCATCATTATTGCCCTTCAAATTACAACTACTTTATTGACTGTGTGGACCTCAGATGTCTGTAGGTCAAAAATGACATTAGCCAATATTCCAACTTGCTTTACAGAAATCAACAATCCTGCAAAGCCATATTAATGACTCAAACAAATCCTTTGAGAGAAGGAACAACCAGAGCGACATATAACATATACTCTGTACGTGGGGAACAAATAATTCCAAATAAAAATAAATAAATAAAAACACTGTGTTTATTCAATAGGCAAGCGCTTTCACAGGATTTGCTTCATCAGACCTTCAATACACAGAATAACAGTTGGGTCAATAAATATTAATTCAAAATCAAGCTGTCCAATTAAAAACAACAACTAATAAAAACACATGATCACATGAAACTGTGAACTTCCTGCAAGTATATAATGGCTAAAAACATCAAATATGACTACAGAAAGCGCAAATAAACATGAACAATTCATAGAAATGCATCAACACACACTTTCTAAAAAATAAATAAATAAGAAGTATCTAAAATATATATATTATATATATTAAATGATCGTTCATTCATTTATTTATTTATTTATTCATCTAGGGACCCTCCTTTTCTTCAATAGGGGCTTATTACTCCCTATGCTGTGGAACAAAATCCCGGTTTATGTGAGGCAGAGCACCTCGCTGGCCTTGTTCAAGAGGAATCTTGACCAATGGATGGGAGATCGCAGATACACCCCAGGGGTTACCTCAGTGTCACTGCTCGACAGAGGCACAGCAAAATAATGGGCATAGTTTCTCCAAACTAAATGGGTGGCGTAAGCCACAAAACTATGGGCTAGGCTTATAAATGCCCTCGGGCAGATAGCCTAGTATGAACCTATGAACCTATGAACCTATAATGGTAGCATGTTCATTGAGTCCCTTACCCCTATCAGCTCTAAATCGAATCATCCAGTTATTTTCTTTATGCTCAGTATGATTTTTAATATCCCCTTGTCTAATAGTTGGTTTCACAACATCAATGACCCTGAAAATAAAAGAATGTTCTGTACCACATTTGATAATATGTTTTGAAAGGGCATTATACTCAGCCCCTTTGCGTATACAATAAATATGTTCCCTCATACGCTCTCTTAGTGATCTATTCATTTTACCTACATAAAACGAAGCACAGGATTTACATTCTGCTAAATAGACCACTTTCATACTTCCACAGTCAGCATTCACTCTAAACACAAATCTCCTGTTAAAATCTGGATGGTCAAAAAAGTCACGTTCATTTATAAACCCACAGAAATTACAATTACCACAGGGTCGGGTTATACCAACCTCCACCATCTCACTTAGTCTGACCGACACCTCCATTGCATAATAGCCTCTTCAGGTTCTTAGTGTTCCTATAACAAAACTGTGGAACCTCACCAACAATCTCACCAATATGGGGGTCAACCTGTAAAATATGCTAGTGAGTATTAAAAACCTCTCTAAGGGCCTGATGGTCCCTTGTAAAGAACAAAGGTATTTTAACCTGTTTCTTAACTATTCTGGTGCCACACGGCTAATTTCCCATATTAGGACCATAATAAGGGGCTGCTACATCATTCCTGAGCAAATCTAAATCTAACCAACAACTGGAAATCTCATTTGGATTATAACCCCTTTCCATTAATCTTTGTACAAGATGCCCCTTCTCTAACTGGAAACCTTCAAAAGTAGGGTTCAGTCTAGAGGCTCTAATCCCCTGACCACGAATAAGATTCCGAAAGACATAATTCAGGTGCATACTACTCCTATGCAGCAGTGTGTTCCTAAAACATGTCTTCCTGAATACCCCAGTATTAATAATAGTACCCTGGAACTTCTCAATGAACAACTCCAGGTACTCAGTCCTTGTCTTAGAAAAGGTCATTGTAAATTTTAAATGCTCACAAAGACCATTCATGCTCTCAAAAAACATCCTCAAATCAAGCACATTACCTCTCCACAGAAAAAACAAGTTGTCACCAAACCGTCGATAAAATAAAACATTAGTTCCAAACTCTCTCATTTTAAAAAGTACTACATCCTCCCAATGAGCGAGAAACATATTGGCGTAGCTATTGGCACAAGAAGTGCCCATAGCTACGCCATGTTTCTGGATGAAAATCTTATCCTGGAAGACAAAAATATTATTTTCTAATATGACCTCTAAGAAAAAACAAAGTACATCTATAAGATTAATGTCATAATTACTATGCATCTTTAAATATTCATGTATATATCCAACACCCAAATCATTGGGTATCATGGTGAACAGGGACTGAACATCCATGGTTACGAATACCAAATCTTCTAATTCTTCCAAGGACTCAATACACTCATATAGATCTAATAAAAACTGTTTAGAATCTTGGAGCACAACTTTATTCATATTAATAAAAGGTCTAAGATGTTTCTCAATAAAAATCGATAGAGGTTCTGTGCTCCAGCCACCACCTGAAACTATTGGGCTCATGGGTGGATTAACCACACTTTTGTGTATTTTAGGGAGGCCTTGTATTATAGGAATTAAAGGATCAGACACAATGAGAAACCTGAACGTCTCTTCGGATATCAATCCTAACTGAAAGACCTCAACAACTGAAGTTCGAATAACTCTAATGACATCACAAACATAATTTACGCTGATTTCCTGGTAAAACTTGCAATCACTCAACATTGCCATCATAATAACATCGTACTGTATATCATCCATGACAACAGCGGAGCCATCTTTATCCGCAGGTCTTATAACAATGTTGGAATTTGCTTTGATACTGTTCAGTGCCTCCCTTTCACTAAGAGTCAGGTTATATTTTAAACCATCTCTATGCTTACCCAGGCTCTCTTCATAATACTGAAATAATCTATCTTCCATCAGTTTCATGTATGCTTCTATCAATGGGTGGTTAATAGGAATATATGTACTCAATGTTTTAAAACAAGGACCAGATGAGTGTACATTCATACTAGTGTCTTCTAACTGGGATTCACCATACAAATATTTCAACATGACACTTCTACAAAACATTTTCAAGTCCAAGACTGTGTCAGTCATTTTACTATTCGTTGAAGGAATAAAAGTAAGACCTTTACATAACAGACTTAATTCAGACGAACTTAGTTCATAGGTAGAAACATTCACTACTAAAGACATTACATCTTCCCCCATATTTTCTTTAATGTTTGGGCCTGTTGATGTTCCCCAGACAGTTTCCTCTTCTGGTGCCCCCTGCTCATAGACCTGCTTCTTCTCCCAAACCTCTCTGGACGAACAGGCAAGGGAAAAGGAAGGTCTCCCAGGTTAGTGCCAGTCACAGAAACACTGGGACTAATAGCATGCTGATCAGCATTATTTCTCAATTTAGGGTGAACAACCCTCTCCTTCAGTTTCTTATTACTTACAGCATCATTATTAATAACTACGTTCGGAAATAAATTCCATTCACTGGGCCTAGACGGATCACCTTCAGTTTACCGAAACGCCACAACGCCGAAACACAAATCACCGACACTAAAAGAACGACAACAACAAATACCGACAACGCAAAACACAGAACACCATTACACCGACACACTACACGTAAACAACACAGTACACTACATGACATATCCACTAGCCCTAACCCAAACCCTAACCCTAAGGTCCGACACTACTGCACACTTACCCTACCTGCACCCTAACCCTAACTCACTTACCCACCCCTAACCCTAAGGTCCGACACTACCGCACACTTACCCTACCTGCACCCTAACCCTAACTCACTTACCCACCCCTAACCCTAAGGTCCGACACTACCGCACACTTACCCTACCTGCACCCTAACCCTAACTCACTTAACCCACCCTAAAGCATAAACCCGTCGCTAACACACACTTACATTACCCAAACCCTAACTCCGACACTACCGCACACTCACCTTTCACACACCCTAACCCTACATCCCTCACTATTGCACACTTACCTGTCCGCTCCCTAATCCTAAATCCCTCACTATCGCATACTTACCAAGTCACGCTTACACATTCCCCTTGTCGGTCTTCCAGCTATCGGGATTTCAGCCTGTCGGTCAACTGCGTTGTCGGTCCTTTTGCGTTCCTCTTCCACATGTCGGCGAATCGGCGTTTCGGTAAACTGAAGGTGATCCGCCTAGACACATTATCATTATCAGTGGTAGTCATTTTCACCAAAGAGTCAACATTATCAGCAGTAGTGGTTGTTCTCGCCAAAGGGCCTTTAGGGCCCACTGACTCAACGGACATAGTCAATAGGGATTCATCCAAAATGGCAACCGAACCATTCTTAGGCAATTTATCAACAGAGCACACAGCAACAGTCTGGTGATGTACAACAGGGGTTAGAACCACCTCATTGTTTCTTGTCTTATTATTTAATGTCCTCTCACCTCTCAAGCTATCTCTAGGTCAAACAACTTGATTAGCACATGGCCAAAAAACACATGTCCAGCATTGAAATCGTTAGTGTCTCTCAAAACTTGCTTACACAAAACCGGATGAAAATTTTGAGAGACACTATGGGTTTCCTCCGGGTTCCTCCCAAAGACATGCTGCAGGTGGATTGGACACTGTAAATTGGCCCTAGGTGTGAGTGCGTTTGTGTGTGTGCCTTCTGTGGAAGGTTGGGCACCGGGCTGGCAACTTGACAGTGTAAAACTCTGCTGCCAATCATGAATGGACAGGTGATCCACTATGCCGATCCCTAACTGGGAAAAGCTGAAAGAAGAAGTATGTCATGAACATATCAACTGCTTTCTAGTCCTCACACAGCACTCTAAAATTTTATAATCCTTGCTCTCTTTAATCTTCTGTTACTGTTCATGTGTATTTACTATACTGATATGAAATTTGCATATCAGCATATTAAGAGAACTTGCATCTTTTTAATGAAATTGTGGAAACTGCTATCCATGTCAGTAAAAAGCAATCTTTCAGCACAAACATCTGCTATCTGTATAAACTGCTTCTCTTTCAACATGTAAAACAGAAGATCAGAGCACATTGTAAAAACAGTGTAGCTCTGAGCACTGTCTCACTTGTGCCAATAAATAACATTAGGTAGTCATAAAAGCCATCTGTTTTTGAGTTGTTCATAGAAATCTCAGTCCCAGCGGGAATACATTTCCAGCAGGGAACTTAATGTTCCCAAAGTATGCGCCAAATAGATAAGGTCTGCAAGGTAACAAGTCCTCCAGAAAAAAATGGAACAAATTACATACACACAGTTTAACATCTGTGGATTGCATTTCTAGAAAGCTAACAGCCAAAAGATCACAGTGCCTTCCACAAAGTAATGGTAACCAAATTTTATAGTGAAACTATACTAATAATCAAAATATATTAATTGTTTTTATTTCTATGATTTTATTTATGAAATGTAAATTTATTTTCTTTGCTGGTTTGTGTTTTAATTTGCAGATCAGCTACCATTCCCTATAGCATACTTCGGTTTTCAATGTATAACATCTAAAATGAATTATTAAAATGTAGTACACTCTGCAAACAAGAAAAACAAAGTCCTAGTGTTATGTTGCCCTATCTCAGGTTATCGAAATAGATAAGCAAGGTCCAATTCCATATTATTCAGTAATTTCATAGTGTCCGCTCACAAACTGAAAGCAAATTAAACTCTAAATAGATATTATAACATTTATTTATTCATACTTTAAACAAAGTGGCATTTGACACACACACACACACACACACACACACACACACACACACATTCATATATCTATATCTATATTTTTATCTATCTATCTATTGATATATGGAATAGTTGATAAGAAAAACACTGGATGCTTTCTGTGTGAGATCACTTTGCATTAGGGTTTGGGAATTAGCCCTAACCCCACTGTTGTTTTATCTCAGAGTTTACATATACAATTTGCAGGAGGTGTGTGTGTTGGGGGGCCACATTTGTTGTCACTTGTAACCACACAAAGGGTATTCTAAAATTAAACCTGTATTAGCCAAGCATGTGTTGCATATTAATGTACTTTTGCCACAGTATATTTTCTGTGGCATGCACAGTAATGTTTGCATGTATGTCAATGTCTAACTACACCTGTGTGGCAGGCATATCAAAGTACTCTGCCATTGCAATGTATACTGTGTGACCTGTATGGCACTACAGTAACATGCATCATACCCAGGTGAACCACTAACATGTATTACTAAGTGATCTGCTGAAGGTTTACATTGCATATACACCAACTCTACACTGGCCTGTGACAAATGGTTTTATCCTCTGCCTGTAGGACAGTAACGTTGGCAAAGCTAAACAACCATAACTAAACTCTGTTACATTTTTACAAAGAACAAAGAACAAATGACAAGAACTATCTCAGGACACATATTACTTAATAATGCATGTGTGTACTAAATGATGCGTAGCAGCTAAATCATTTTACTGGGCATGCTCACAAGGAAATATAGCAAAGACTACAATAATATCAACTACTTAACACAAAATACCTGGAAGTATCATAACAACAGCACAGGCCCACTCACACTTTATGAGAAATTTGCAGCATGGCACACATCAAGAAATCACATCTCCTATGAAGCCCTAGAGTGCGAACAAAAGAATTACATTTATAAATAAATGTTTGTATAAGTCATGCAATACAGACCATTATTACTGGGAAAATAAATAATACTTGTGAGAATGTACAGACATAGTCAACATTTGTATTTTTTAAGAGTTAAACACATGATAAGGTCAGATCTCAGAGAGATGTGTATCAACCACTGATGCCACAGAAAGAGGCATATCTGATGTCCCATGAAGAACACACTTGAAAGGATTACATCCTACATTACATGCATACTGCAGTGGCTCCCCTTAACATCGAGTGTGAGACCTAAGAAAAGTAACCCCTCTTGCTGTGGCATATTTACATTCCTTGCCTATGGCTACTCCTCTTTGACAGCAAGATCATACCAAATTCAAGCCCCTGCCAATCATGCTACATACTCTACAGAGCTTTGTATTAACTGCGTCTACCACAGGAGATAGCAATGCAGGTTGTCTCAAATAGCACACTTTAAGATGTGAAGTAAGAAAGAGCTTTTGATGTTACTTATCCAATGCAAATTTCTCTGAGGGATGCAGCTATGTTACTGTTCACACAATTATGAACAGTCCAGTATCACCATTGGTTGACTAGGCCACTCTTGTCCATAACAAAATCAAGTTTTTAAATATTCACTCATGTGAGTGTTTGAGAGTTTGATCTTTCATTCTTATAACATAAACCCTGTTTTACATGCATACAGTCCCATTTTCAAAACACTGTCTATCTGCACAGATATGCTGTGCAAGTCAGTATCATCTGCATGGACCACAAGTGCACTATCACAACAAGAGTCAAATAACATGCACACCTATTTTGCAGGCATGAAATTCCCAATGCATTGAAAGGTGTTTGTTTAACATAAAAATGGATAAAAATAACTTGATGGAATGTTGCATGCATCACATCGATACACTGGCATATTGTTGTCCTTTGCTGAAATTGAATAGTCAGTTATGCAAGTCCACAAGCTACAGAACTGTGTATTAACTACACATGCCATAGTCACAGTCTTCCCACAACTGTGAAACACAACATGAAGTCATGGCATCATAATTGTGCTGCAAAGGTGTTGTAGCAGAAGTAATGGGGAGCCCTCTGCCCCTGTGATTGTACACATTTTATCTACAGCAACATATTGACACACTGATAATATTCAATCCCTGTCAGTTAAGCACCTACCTATGTGACCACATATGCTATTTGATATTGCGTAGACTTCATGTACCACAGGAGAAGTCTGACTACAAATGTGAGGTAGTGTAAATTTGAAAGCAGTACATCTTGCTACTTCAAGGCATATTTGTGCCTGTAAATTTGCTAAAGGAGTGGTGTAATCTGCCGCCTTGCCACAAAATATTACATGATAGTAGGTATACCCAAACACTTGTTGCATAATGCAGTTATCACTAAGATGGTAGAGATGCAGTCTTGCAAAATGGCATATAATCCCAGAGTTGAACTCATGGCTTACTGAGACAACAAGCTGCAGAACATTGTATCATTTCCCTAAGCCACAGAAGAAGGCTTACTACTAGGTTTAGATAAGGCACATTTCAACAAATGGCATCATCAGTATTTAACAAAGTGGTCATTCTGTGCTAAAGTGGAGAGATAGTAGTAGTAGTTAAAGAAACTTTCCCAGCTATACATGTTCACATCAGATATGTAGGTGACACCATTCCTACCTGCATATACATTCACATACATACACTGGCACAACCGAGTTTATGGATTAATCTCTGCTTTTCAACCAACTAGTTAACTAACATCACAAGTTAGAGCACATTGCATGATTTCAAGCACCACACAGGATGTCTGTTTACAGCTGTGACAGTGCACATTTGCACTGATGACATCACCACTGTTTTGATAGAGTGATGCGTAGGCTAAAAGGGAGTGAAAGTAGTGGGGAGCTCGCTACCTCTTTAAAGCTACACATCATCTATGTAAGTGATGCCATTTCTACACATAATGAGACAGAAACACACTCACAGTAGTGACTCACAATTGGAATCAATCATCTACCTCTGTACTTAAGAACACAGTATGAACAACAAGTACCACAAGACAATATTGATGACAACAATGAGACAGTGCAGTTTTGAAAACATTATCTGGATTTTTGTTTAAGAATTCAAGAAACTGATTTGGGAGCCCTCTTTTAGTCTGACTATGTCTCATAAGTGGAAGTGTCATAATGGCTATTTCAATGGAGTCAATTCTACATGACAGTACAGACACATACACACAGTCATAATATTTAAGTAATACTGGATTCAAATGACATACCTATATAGTTAAACAATCTAGAGAACACATTATCAACACAGGAGGTCAGATTGCAATACTGTGAAAATCTACACAACAGATAGTTTACTGATATCAGTTTTCTTGATAGTACAGACACATACATGCAATCATAGTACTTAAGCAATGCTGGAGCTAAACTACTTGCCTATCTAGTTACATAATCCAGAGAACAAAGTATCAGCCACAGGTGTCACAGGAAAAGTCTGACTGCCACAGTGAGACAGAGTACATTTTTGAAAGGATGACTTCATCAGTGTATTGCTGAAAAGATGTCTGTGATTATAAATGGAGAAAGTGATAGGGAGCACTCTCCCAGTTTAAATTATTCTCCTGAGTAAAGTTTGCACATCAGATATGTGGGTGAATCCAGTTCTACCTAACATTACAGAAGTACACACACATTTGTGATAGTCTATCTCTGCTGTATTCAAATTCATCCCTATCTAATTACACAATATAAAGTCCATTGTATCAATCACAAGTGCCAGAAGAGATGTTTGACTTTAATTGTGTAAAAAAACACATTTGTAAGGATTATCACATCAATGTGTTGCAGAGGAGCTAGTGTGCTTCACAGGTTCAGGTGAAAAGGCATGTGTATTGACAAGCAAAAGTAACACCAGTATGTTGATCACAAGTAAGTATATAGTGCTCATATAACTTTTTCATCTTGTCATTGATGAACATTGTGGTACTATGAATCATATGTACCCATTTCACAGTATGGTGTTTTCATGATAATCCAACTTATGAAACAGTGGATTGACAACAAAGTACTCATGAGTGTTTAGCTCAGGATGATTATATGCAAATAATAATCACTGTTGTGTCATTTGCAAATGTATTTCCTGATATGTGGAAAATGTGCAGTGCAAATACAAAACATAGGTCAAAATATGACAGCGCACTACTTAATATCATTGAAAAGGTCACACAGCACTGTACATCATTTTCAAGTCTAAATGTGGTGGAGTGCAGACATAACTTTACATAATGAAGTATTCAGTTAACATCATCTTCATCATCATCATCATAATCATCATCATCAGCAGCAGCAGCAGCCCCCTTTTTACATTTTTTCTATATGAGGTCAGGGTATCATGTTAACTGTTGCCAGCTCTTTCTATTCAGTGTCACACTCCTGTCTTCAACACTCATGCCTGACTGTCACAGATCTTCTTTCACAAAATCCATCCACCTCTTTGCTGGACATCCTCGCTTCCTTTTACCTTCTTCCTGTCTGTCCCAAATCTTCCTCAATAGATTGTCTTATGCTTTTCTGCAGATGTGTCCAAACCACTTTAACCTATTCTCTTTGATCTTTTCTGCAATTGGAGCTACTTTGGCTTCTGCTGTTATGTCCTCATTTCTATATCTTCCCTTCTCATCAATCACCCCTCCCAGATACTTGAAGCTGTTTACCTGCTCCACTATCTTCCATTCTATCTCTATTCTCAGCTTCTTCTGGTTTCCCCAATTTTCTGCCATTACCACTGTCTTATCTGTGTTTAGTTTCATCCCATGTGCCTTCAGTTTTGCATTCCATTCTCCTATCCTTTGCTGAAGTTCTAGTTCAGAGTCTGCCTGTTATGCCACATCGTCTGCATACAACAACTTTGTTGATTTGCCTCCTCCGACCTGTTTGCTAATGTAGTCCAAAACCAGTATGAACAGCAGTGGCTCAGAACTGAACCCTGGTGTACATTCACTCTTACTGGGAACCCCTCTGTAAGGCAGAACACTGTTCATACTTGAGTTATTGGATCCTTGTACATAGCCTGCATTAATTCTACCAATGTTTCTGGGACTTCAAGCCACCACAGTACTGCCCAAATCAGCTTTCCTGGGATCTTGTGCTTTCTCCATGTCTAGGAATGTCCAGTTGGACTCTCTCCTCATCCCTAGTTTCTTCTCAAGTATCTTTGTCACTGCAAACATCGAGTCAATTGTGCTGCATGCTGATCTGAATCCAAACTGCTCATCTCCCATCTTACATCATACTACTCTGCATATCCGTTTGTCAATCACCCTCTCCAGAACTTTCATGCAATGTGATAGAAGTTTGATGCCTCTGTACTGCCCACAATTGAGGATGCCCCCTTTGTTCTTGTACACTGACATGAGTATGCTTATTTTCCAGTCATCTGGGATACGGCTTTCTCTCCATACTGCTATTAGTACCCTCAAGGGCAATTTCTTCCCTATCTCCCCCAGTATCTTTATCATATCTGCTGTGACCTCATCTGAGCCTGCTGTTTCCCTGACTTTATCTGCCTTAGTGCTGTTCTTACTTCTTCTTAGCTATGCTCCTCTCCTTCTCTCATTACAGACTGTTTCTGGGGTAGTACAGCCTCTGTGGGTTTTCTTCATGCAGATGCTGCTGAAAATACTCCTTCAATCTGCCTTTGATGTCCTGTGGACTGGTGAACAGGTTGTTGCTTTATCTTTCTGTCTGTGGATTGCAACTTCATATAGTTTCTTTGTGCCACTTACATTCACTTTAGAGTGCCTCTGGTGCCCTATTCTTTGCTACTGCAACTTCTTTCTTAGCTTCTTTGTTAGCCAACCAGTAGTTCTTCCTAGCCTTGTCAGTTTTTTCTATCTCCCACTTCTTCCTGCACTCCTTTCTTTTGATAACTTCCTGGACTTCCACATTCCACCACCAGCTTTCCTTATGTACCTTATTTCCATATCAGCCACATATCTGTTCTGTAGTCCTAACACACACGCCATGCAATCATGGATTCTACCGCAGTGTCTTTTCCTTAGTAGGAAGTCTACCTGAGTTGCATGTTGGCTACTCTTGTATGTGATCTTGTGACTGTCTCTCTTTCTGAACCATGTGCTGGCTACTGTTTATTCCTGTTGCCCCACCCATGTGGACCCAGGCAATCTTCATATCCTCTTCTCTCTGTCCCAGAATTATCAACACCAATTCATGTTGTCTAGTAGGTCCTGCAACTACTGTCTGAATGTACTATTTTCCTCAGTATCACAACCCTGCTCTCGGCATAGGCTCTGATTGCCATGAGTTGTCATTAATTCTGATGATACCCTCACTGCCTTCAAAAGCCTCTCTCTCACCACAATTCCTGTACCATATCAAGCCAACTGCATGCCAAATGCACTGCCCTTCCATCTCATCTCTTGGATACATAGGATGTCCAGCCTCCTCTATATCATCATGTCATCCACTTCAAAGCTGCGTCCTGTTAGTGAACCTAAGTGTAGCAATTCTTAGTTCATGTTGAGCAGGTTGGTTGGTTTTACATCCAGCTTTTGCCCAGGCTGGGCAACTAGACACCAACTGGCCAGTTGCTTATTGAGCTTATTGACCCAGGGCTTAATGTCAGGCACACACTGGCCAATGGGGGCACATATCCATTAGCAAGGGTCCCTGGCATAAATCAGAGTGAGTCAGGCTCCTGAGCTGTGATTCCACCTCACAACCTCTCAAAGCATCAAATCTGTACAATGCTTTAGGGAGGATAAATAGGGATAGACTTTAAAAATATCTGTACAAAAATATGAAGTTCATAGAATGATACATTTAGCATTACAGTGAATATTCTTAAGGATGTGGAGTCTTAAAGTCAAGTGTTGGTCATTACCTGATGACTTCAGTCCTCAGATATTTACCAGTAAAGTACAGATCTCAGGAGGAACAGACAAAAATACATGCTGGTAAAATGTGGACATTCAGAGAGGATCTGTACAGTTGAGAGGTATGTCTGTGATATCTCCTACTGCAGAGAGGGTCAGATACTATGGCCATAGCAGCTGTTTAGCAGGACATTAGTACAGCATATCTTGTTGGGACATATATTCCTCCAAATCACATTTCCCATTATTACAGACCAAGTACTACATTCAATTACTTGCTTACATGTTCCACTTACCTTTTTCTTTCTTCTCTTTTCCACTTTACGTTTCATTTGTTATTTCTCTCTCTCTCCCTCTCTCTGTGTGCACTACAGGGATAGAGCTGGTTTGAATAGGAGGCAACATGCCTTTTGTAGCTACTGCTCATGACCAGGTGATGGCCTGTGCATCTGTTGGGTTTCCCCACTTTTTAAATAGATGCAGAGCAGCTGTGTAGTTCCTCCAATAGCCAATATCATGGTAACACATGCCTATAAATGAGTACTCAATGTGGGCGTTGGCCCTTTCCCTTACTAGTGAGGAAGATGTCCTGGAGTTGTGTGGGCTGCTACCTCTTACAACAAGACTTGTGGAGACAAGCCAACTAAATGGTGGTGAAGGTTCAAGACGTAGGAGCAGAATGTGAATATTGCTGTTTTATGTTTGGAATACTGCTAGTTTAATAGGGTTTGTCTGTACATTCTACTTCTACATGGGTTTCAGTCTGACAAAGTTCTGTCTCTGCATTGCTCTCAACTGTAGGGTTATCCACATAATGGTCACAGGTTAGCCTGTTATGTATGGGCTGTACCCCAGACAGGTGTTGTCCTTTGCAAATCAGTAGCATACGCTGGTGATTGCATTATGTAGATGGTAACATTCATTTGTTTTTCTGACTTTATATCCCTCAGAAAAGATATGTTACGACAAACACTGTAACACCAGCAACATTCTCAGTGTATAACAGCAATATTTCATGTATGGCCATGTATTTGGGCTTCTGTCCACCAATTATGTCAGGCTTTGTCCAGATGTCATACAGTAGTAGGAGGATAGGTATACTGGTCTATCATTATTTAGTGCTGTAATTCCTGCTGAGGGGAATGTTTGGGAAACATGTTGAAGTCTGTACATTCAAAAGGTAGGTGTATAGAGAATGCTCTTAGATAGCCTTGTAACATATTTTATGTGGGGGGCAGTAACACATGTTTTAAAACTAGGCTATTCGAACATGTCAAGACATATTACTGATAAGAAATATGTCAGTTCTATAGCTGCACATCTGAATAAATCACACCATGGGGGCAGTAGTGGGTCTCAAGGTACTGTTTCAGAAAACATCTGTTCCTCAGTGTGATGAAACATTCATAAAAGGACAATTGTTCTGTACAGACTTCAATGTATTAACTGTGAAACTTTATCCCATAGGGTGTTAAACGATGAGTGTAATTGGAGACTGTGTATTCAATTATGTAATTAGGTGTTAATTGCTTCTTGAGATTAATGCATGCATTTCTGGTGATATTTACTCCTTGAAGGCTTTGGCCAAGACATCAGGGTATAATAAACATGTGTGAATTACTGGCTAGTTGTATTTTTCTTTGCTATATTCAGAAATGTTATTTGTTTTGCTAAGAGATTGTTGTATGTCTGGCCATTGTGCATGGCCTATCATGATTATGTAGCAGTGTACTGTTCACTCATTTATTTGGACTGTGGTGGTGGGACAAGATGTGAGTGTCATGGCTGCTTTTGTATCAACTGAGTATGCTGCCCCAGTTGTGGGTGGTCTATCAGCAGCATATGTTTGTATGGGCATTTTGGGACATGTATGCATATATAAATATATATCTATATCTATATCTATATCTATATCTATCTCTATATATATATATATATATATATATATATATATATATATATATATATATATATATATATATATATATATATATATGGAATGTATCATCATGGAACTTATAAACAATGACATTGGTAATCTCCAAACTCTGGACCCCACCCATTTCGGGTTTGTAAAAGCAGACCATGTATCCTAAACCTGATAGCCTTCTTTGAAGTGGTCACCAAAGACATAGATGAGGGTAAGGTGATTCACACAGCCTATCTAGATCTCGCCAAGGCTATTGACACCATCCCACACTCTGGAATTATAGATAAACTCACTAAACTAGGTATAAATCCCTAT
>NC_056725.1:248881219-248946219 GCF_019279795.1 Protopterus annectens | reverse complement strand
CTTTACCAACTCTACTCCCTGCATCCTCACCATTCCTCTACCTTCCCTCTCATTTACAAACATATATTCTGTTTTAGCCCTGCTGACCTTCATTCCTCTCCTCTCTAAAGCATATCTCCACCTCTCCAGGGTCTCCTCAACCTGGTCACTACATATCACAATGTCATCTGCAAACATCATAGTCCATGGGGCCTCCTGTCTAATCTCATCTGTCAACCTGTCCATCACCACTGCAAATAAGAAAGGACTCAGAGCTGATCCTTGATGTAATCCCACCTCCACCTTAAACATATCTGTCACTCCCACCGCAGTCCTCACCTATGTCACACTACCCTTGTACATATCCTGTACCACTCTTACATACTTCTCTGCCACTCCCGATGTCCTCATACAATACCACAACTCCTCTCTAGGCACCCTGTCATATGCTTTCTCTAAGTCCACAAAGACACAATGCAACTCCTTCTGACCTTCTCTGTATTTCTCTAACAACACTCCAACAACACTCTCAGAGCAAATATTGCATCTCTAGTACTCTTTCCTAGCATGCAGCTATACTGCTGATCACTAATCATCACCTCCCTTCTTAACCTAGCTTCCCTACTCTTTCCCATAACTTCAGGCTGTGACTGATCAATTTTATCCCTCTGTAGTTACTGCAGCTCTGTACATCAACCTTATTCTTAAAGATAGGTACCAAACTACTTTTTCTCCACTCCTCAGGCATCCTCTGACTTTCCAAAATTTAATTAAACAATCTGGTTAAAAATTCCACTGCCATTTCTCCTAAGCAACTCCATGCTTCCACTGGTATGTGATCTGGGTCAACAGCCTTTCCATTCTTCATTCTCTTCATAGCAGTCCTTACTTCCTCCTTGCTAATCTGCTTCACTTCCTGATTCACTATCCCCACATCATCCAACCTTCTCTCTCTCTCATTCTCTTCATTCATCAGCCCTTCAAAGTAATCTTTCCATCTACTCAGCAAACTCTCCTCACTTGTGAGTAAGTTTCCCTCACTGTCCTTTATCACCCTTACCTGCTGCACATCTTTCCCAGCTCTGTCCCTCTGTCTAGCCAATCGGTACAGGTCCTTTTCTCCCTCTTTAGTGTCCAATCTCTCCTACAACTCTCTACATGCCTTATCCTTAGCCTTCTCCACCTCTCTCTTTGCCATGCGCCTCATCTCCATATACTCGTGTCTACTTTCTTCATCTCTTTGACAATCCCACTTCTTCTTTGCCAGCCTCTTCCTCTGTATACTCTCCTGTACTTCCTCATTCCACCACCATGTCTCCTTGTCCTCCTTCCTCTGTCCAGATGTCACACCAAGCACCTTCCTAGCAGTCTCCCTTACTAGCTTAACTGTAGACTACTATGTTCATTTGTCATGTCATTGAGGACTGCTGCCATGTCATAATGGCATACCTTTCAGTTTCAGATGTGTATCTTTCAATACATTCATCCTAATGCATAACCTTTTGGCTTTCTACTGTCTGTCTGTCCTCTGTACAGATGTGCAAATGTCAGGTATTGCTATGGCCATACCACTATGTAGGTGCCAACATTGTATTGTGCTGTGGGCCTGGACACTGCTGCTAGTTCCGACATATGGGACATTCCTTAATGTGGGCCTTACCCCATTTCCTTGCCTGTGTGAGGGGCATTACAGAGGTGGTGGCCTACAGATTCACATGCAATGGGTAGCAATACATCACAGGACAGGAGATGTGGAGACAGCCAACCAACATGGGAGACATATCCCCAGATTTGTGAACAGATTCTATGTCATCAGTGCTGTTATACACATGGTGGATTGATAAATTGACAGGGTTTGTGTGGACATGCATTTAGTGTGTGATGTCATGACTCACAGTGATATGTATCTGACATACCTCTCCACTGGCATGCTGTCCACAGACTGGCCACATGTCTGCCTGTCATGTATTGTGTGTTCACCAGATAGTTGGTGTCCTTGGTAAATCAGTTGTGGACTCTGGGGAATGCAGTCAGTAAATACTCACATCTATTCATGTTACCAACATCATATTCCTCATACACGATGTTACAACAAACCCAATGACATCTGCAATTGTCTCAATGTATGACAGCACTATGTCCTATCTACTCCTGTGTTTGTGCCTGTCTTCATTCACAGTTCAGGTGACTGACAGCAAGAGTTTGACCAGGTTGAATGAGCAGGTATGACCTCCCCTTCACAAAGGTAAACTGTGTGGGATCCTGAGTCTGCAGATTCCCATATCCCTGTTTATTAGGTGCATGATGATCCATTCCATAGCTTCACATAACAGACTTGTCAGGCAGTTGGGGTGGTATTTTCCAGGGTCTGTAGTTCCCCTCGTTTGTGGGGAAGGGTGACTGTAGCAGTGCACAGTTCAATAGGGACAAAGCCTGAGGTGAGGCTGTGCTTGAACAGGGCACACAGGTAAGGTGCCAGGTCACTCTGTAGTTCATGTAGAACACAGCCAGGGATATTCTCAGGTCCCATAGAAGCTGTATTCTTGGCCTTGGAAAGTGGTGTTGTAACCTGTGCTGCAGTAATACTGGGTGCCTGGTGGTGTACTGGTATTGTGATTGGTCCCTTGGGGGGCATGAGGGGTACTGTTTGCACTCAAGGTGCCAGCCAGTATATTGCCATTATTTGTTGGCTCAGTCTGGGAGGTACCATTGTCTAGTAGCTCAGAACAATTCTTGGTATTGCCATGGAGATTCTTTTCATAACTGTATGTGGCCTTGTGGTTGTCTTTACTGTGTGCTCCAAGTCTGTTCTCACAGCTAACTTTGTAGTATTTGATGAGAGATCTCAACTATTTATTGAGTCTGATAAGGGTTTATTTCTTGTCTTTGGACTTCACCTTATTCCATATCAGTTCTCTCCTTCTGTTGTACAATTACTTTATGGCAGGGGGCCACCAGATCAGCTTCCTTATTTGGAGGTGAGGGTCCTGGTTGTATTGGGTAAGGCGGTATCCATGCATTTGTGTAAATGTTCATAGTGCATTGTTGTTTGATTCAGATATCATGCAATTAGTCTCCATTTGCATACCTGATGAGAGGTTAGCCACCTCTGCTTTTATGAGACCATAGTTAGCTTTGGAAAGGCTTTTCATGGTGGTTACTTGTGCAGTGGGCCGAATGGCTGTGGATTTCCAAAGGTGATTACTTTGTGTTCAGATATAACATGTGAGGTGTTGACTATTGGTGCAGAGCAACAGTTGCCCATGTCAGGAAGGACCAGGTTGATGTGATGGGTATGTGCACCAGTACATGAGTAGCTTTATCACTTAATGGTGGGGTAGTTGATGTCAACCAGTACGAAAGTGTTAGGGTGGACACTAAGATTCTCCAGGGTGTTTATGGACATGGAATGTGAGTCTTGGGAAATGTATGGGGAACTATCACAGGCTGCAACCTGAACCACTGTCTTACCCAATGTCAACTATGCCTTCAGGATCTGTAATGCATAATGTTGATCTACCACTCTGGAGGTTTGTGTTTTTTATGAATATGAAAATGCCATCACCTTTGGAGCTTCAGTCCATGTTCTGCAGCCAAACATTGTGGAATTAATTATAGGCTGGTACTGCAGGGGTGCTTCCTACTGCCTTTATCCAGGTCTCTGTTACAGCACAGATGTCATTGTTCCCCATTTTAAGGAATACTTCCAGTGAGTGAGATTCCAGATTTAGAATTCCAGAGTGCAACAGCATGACCCTCTGCATGCCTTTCTAGCTGTCATATATTTCTGTATACACATAAATATATATATATGTATATATATTATATATGTCTTTATTAACCTTTCTATTTATGTGTATGTATTATATATATATATATATATATATATATATATATATATATATATATATATATATGTGTGGATATGAATGTGGATGCATATCTCTATATATACGTATGTATCATTTATATATTTGTCCACATATATGCATCTCCATACATATATACATGTATATATAGAATACATGACTGATTCTACAATCCTGCTGTTGGATGGCTGTACTAACTGATATGTTTCAGATGTCATCACTATTTTGTAGGGCTCAGATGGTGTAATGGTACATTGCTATGATCATAGTTTACAAGGCCCTGAGTCAAGAACTTGGCAGGCCTTATTATTTTGTTGCAAGGCAGAACAGTTCAGCTGTGGAGGAAGGGATAAGAGCAATAATTACTAGAGGTCCCAAGTTTGGGCCCCTTCATGCACTATATATATATATATATATATATATATATATATATATATATATATATATATATATATATATATATATATATATATATATATATATATATATATATATATATATATATATATATATATATATATATATATATATATATATATGTGTGTGTGTGTGTGTGTGTGTGTGTGTGTGTGTGTGTGTGTGTGTGTGTGTGTATATATATATATATATATATATATATATATATATATATATATATATATATATATATATATAGTCTATATTATATGATCAACATTTGAAAACATCGAACAACATATGGTCGACACCATATGGTCGATGTCTTCAAACATCGACCTTATAAAAAGACAAAAAAATGAAAAGAAAAAAGTACCCTAAAGGGTTTAAGCAGGGAGGCAAGCTCCCCAGCACTCCCATGTAAGGGGCTGCACACCACACACCCCGCTACTTAAATATACCAACTCCGAGACTGCACTACATTGCAGTAAATGGAAATCTCCCCTTATGGAGATTTCCGTTTACACCCTCAAGATTCTGAGCATTCGATATTCTCGTGCCGACAATGTAAGATTCAACATTGTGGGCTTTTGAGAATAAAATATAGACCCTATATATATATATATATATATATATATATATATATATATATATATATATATATAAGGAATTGTGTCAACAGATTCAGGGTATGGAATGGAAGGAGAACTTTTTTGGGTAACAATGGATGTATCAGCCCTTTATACTAATATTAATATCAGATGGGGGTTGGAAGCAGTTGAAAACATCATGGGAGAAGGTCCACAAATCATGTATATTGTACAGCTATTGGAGTTCTGTCTTACTCATAACTATTTTTGTTATGAAGCGAAGGTATACCTACAGAAGGTTAGGGTACCGCTATGGGTGCTGCTTATGCTCCTTATTATGCTGCCATATATATATGGGAGAGTTTGAAAGAACACACACACACACACACACATATATATATATATATATATATATATATATATATATATATATATATATATATATATATATATATATATATACAACCAGCTATTTTAAGGAAACGGTAGTCATTTATATAGATGATTTTTTTTTGTAGGGGCACACATCAGGAATTTATGTTATTCATGAAAAATTTGAATAAGAATGCACAGGGCCTTCATTTTTGTTGCCAGGTGGACAGGAAGGCCATTAATGTCTTGGATCTTTTATGCTATGTGGATGAAAACTTCAGGTTACAGCACAAGTTATATCATAAACCCACATCTGTCAATACATTTTTACATGCCTCAAGCATGCATCCTGACCATTTGATAGAATATTTGCCTTTTGGTGAATTCAAACAGGTATGTATAAACACTTCTGATATTAGATTGAGGAAACAGAGTTTGTTGGAAGTCGGATGGAGATTATTAAGAAAAGGATATACCAGGTAAAACTCTTGAAAGAGTCAAGAGAAAGGCAGTTGGGGGGGGGCATGTGGAAATGGGGAGAAGTAAGGATGTGAGGAAGTTTAATAATAAGGGTTTACATGAAAAAGATAAACTTTTTTGTGTAACCAAATTTTGTGAATTCTCTGAGGTTTAGAAAAGTTTGGTAAGGTAATTATGGCCAATGATGACCTGAGATGTGAGGTTGTCTGATGTTTTTCCAAAAAAAAAGTGACTTTCTCCTATGGGCATTTCTACAATTTAAAGTAATTGTTGAATAGGCCTTTGGAGGGGGAACAAACTGTCTCCAGTGTAGTGGGATCTTTCCCCTGTGGTAGTTGCAGTATATGTGGGAGGATACGTAATTTATCTGGCACGTATATTAATGGCTACAAATATGTAGCCAGGGGAAAATGTAATTGTAGGTCCTGTGGCTTATTTTACATTTTGGGATGTGGTTGTAGCACCCCTTGTTGGTATATCGGACAAACTAAAAGACAGGTTAGAATCAGGGTATCGGAACATCTAGCTGACATTAGAAACAAAAGACTAGAAAGCCCAGTGGCTAGACACTTTAGTTTAAAACATGAGGGGAAACTACTTCTTTGTTCTTCAGTGTCCTAGCACAACCTATGGGAGTGAAAGGGGATTTTAGAAGAAAATTAAATTACTTCGAAACCATGCATATTTTAAATTGTGGTACCCCTCATCCCAAAGGATTACATTTTGAAATTTGTTTACATTTTTAAATAATGTATGTGTAGTAATTTTTTCTGAATCACAGAATGCAATTTTTGTACTATCATTGACTGGGGTTGGTGTGAGATATTTCTGAACTGGTATTACAAAGGGTCAAGAAATTAGCCAATGAATTAAAGTAATAATGATTGGATTTTTGGTTAATTGTTAATTATGTGTATAAATTATGGATGTGTAAACAGTTTTGTATCCTTTGAAGGTGACATGCCATGGTACCAGATCATTTGGTAAAATAAAGAGGAAGAATTTCAGCTTATCTTGTGTTTTTCTGTTGTTTTTTTATTATAAATATGTTTTCCCTACTGTTGAATGAATGTGCTGCATGATATGTATGCAAAAACATCTAACATGTCTGTGGCTTAGTGGTAAAATGTTGGGGCTATTGTGTGTGGGGTGCTGGGTTCAAGACTTGTAATGACTAAATATTTTGTTGCCGGGCAGAACAAGGGCTATTGGATACAGAGTGATTAAGGCACTTTTAAGCAGTTGTAAGTGGGTTTGCGTGGGTTTGCACGATTGTAAGCAATTCTAACTTCATGTTAAATATGCTTACAGACAGCTTTAAAAGTGCTTAATCTGTATAGACATTGCTTAGCACCATGCAAACAGGCTTAATCCTGCTTACTACTGCTTATAAGAGCTTACTCCCGCTTACCCCCACTCTAATTTCTTTCAATGAAAAGAAAAAGGGGTGATAGGAAAGTGATGAAGAAGGGGTCATGCAGAGGGAGAGACAGTAGGGAAAGTAGCTAGGGATGTGCAGGATGGGTGTAGGGAAGATCCATAGCTGTCCACTTCTTCTACAGCAACAACTGTGCATATATACTGTATTTGAAGGTATATTTGGACACTCAAACACCTTATAGAGGGGTGAGGACAATAACAATGTGTTGTGAAGCCAATTAGACCAGATTACATGTGTCTATTGGAAACATGTGCAAAATGGATAACTATGTATGGGGTGAACTTTTTTTGGGGGGGGAACAGATTATCCTTTTTTTAAGGTGAGAGTGGGATGTTGGGGAAGGATAACAGGTATATTTGGGGAGGTAGGTTGGGTAGGAAGACAGACAAGACAGACAAGACAGCATATAGGGGTGGCATGTGACACATGTGGGGGTAAACACCTTGATCAGGGAGGGGTGTTTGGAAATCAGAAGCCCATGAGTCCCAAACAGAAACAGTGGGATTGAGATCTCCACCCATGGGCAATCACCACTCCACCTTCATGGCCCTGAAGGAGGCTGTGCTGGGGGCTGAGCATAAGGGACAGACTGACTCTCTAATTGTGCCACGCGGCCATCAAGCTGGCATAGCAGATCTCCAAACTCCTTTCAGAGCTCGCTACACACCAATCACCGGACCTGGCTTCAGGTGACAGCATCCTGTCCTTGCGCACTCCCGGGGGGTGAGCCCCATCCCTTGAGGCGGTTCCACTTGAAGGTGGTGCAGAACCAGCAGATGAGCAGTTATTGGGGTGGGTTCCAGAGGTCCTGGGGTCCAGTGCCACAGCCAGATGAGGTGGGAGAGGTGGGTCTGCTGGGACCAGCCTTCCCAAATGTGCTATGGTGTGGCAGTTTTAGAACATATGTAGGTTAGTAATAGTCAACACAATCCAGGATTAGTTATAACAGCATGCATAGATATTCCCAGTAACCCAAAACAACAGATTTGTAACAGTTGCATAACAAACAGAACACATGCATATATGGAACCACAGAGGCCATTACAATGGCATGCAGGTTACATTGATAGCAACAGGCCACCAATGATAATAGTTCAACAATGAACATTAATAGAAACACATTTCAATATTTGTTGAACAATTGGACATATGTCCCAACAGTAGGTTTGGTGTAAAACATACCCATTGATTTGTGTGTTTAGATTATTGTTGCAGATAGGGTGGGGGGAAAGAGAGTTTGTCAATTAACAACTTGTATATCCTTGCAGTAATCACAAATTTAATGATCATTGCTCTAATCATTACTCTACAGGTATTATTACATACCCTATGGCCTTGGTTTGGTCAGTGGTATGTTTGTACACAGTGTATAATTCAACCGTCTTATAGCTACTTTCTACTTCTCTTACCTGGAAGACCTGTGGGGAGAATGTTTGTTAACCCTACCTGACTGTTTCTACACATATTTCCAAAATCCTAGTTAAATTATGCATACAGCTTACTACCACTCCTGGGATTCAAACCATGGCTGTGTCTGCTACAAATACAACAACTGGTGTTTCATCCGAGTGAGTTATTAAGAAACTGCTGTATTTTCCTCAGTGCTTTCTGTCTAAGTCTGCCTTGGTTGTACAATCCGACCTTGAAATTGCAACATTCTTATATAGACATTCCTAGACATATTTTTTTATGTAGCACAGTGTGGGAAACAGTGGTTAACACATCATTACTATTCAGATATCAGATCTTGGTGAATGCAACATTTCATGCCATACAATACCAGAGTAAACACAACCAGTCCAGGATTTAGAACTTTATTGCCAAGCAGTTACACTTTTATTTAAATATGACCTATATGGGACTATTACTGTCATATTGTCTGGTTTATTCAGTAGAAACCATACACATGTTTTATACTGCCAGGTGACATTTTACTACTTTATATTTATTTGGTATGACTACTACAAGCAGGATTGTTACTCACCAGCCTCGTAACACAGCCTTTGCAACCTACTGGCATGGGCTTCCTGGTTCAGAGCCCAGTCAGCTGGAGCTGTAATGAAAATAGAGAAATATTTAGGCATACCTATCCATCACATACACAGGCTGGACTTTGGTAAACAATTATTGCTATGAATACTAACACACTGCTGGGACATCACCCCTCTGTCTTGCTTCTTGGACCAACTGTTCCAAGAGCTTCCTCTTCCTCCATTTCAAGTTGTCATAGTGGTACCAGACCTGCTCACCAGTCTGAGGGATACCAGAGGCACTGGTGAGATCATGAGGGAGACTTTCCTAGCCTTCTGCTTTATATTGGGAGCCCTGGTACTGGTCCTGCAGCAGTCTCACATCATGTTTTTTTATCAGGAGTCCTACCATGAACTTGGACTCCTGTATGCCCCAGAGCTGCACCCGAAAGCGCATGCCCTCTCCAACACCTGCCATACTGCCTACAGTGGAGAGCGACAACCAGTTATGAGCTGTATTCCCGCTTGCGGGGTTTAAATATGGCCAATTTCCCAACCTTTGCCATGATTGGACAGTTTTGAAAATGCCAAGCTAAGCTAAGCTACGGGCAAACCTGCTTAGCTAAGGTTGGCAGTGCTTAAAGGGTCAGGTTCAGCATTGCTTACCAATGGGCAATTCGACTTAGCTGGGCTACTCATTGCTTAGTATTCATATGTACACAATGCTTACACCTGGTCAGCATAGCTGTGCAATGCTTAGCATTGCTTATGTTTTATTTTATTGGACTATCACCTGTATGGGATTGATTCATCATTCATTACATAATATAGATTTATTTACCTTCTCTGACATCCCCCAATGTGCTGTAATTACATTTATTCTTGTGTGACTATACTGTATGGGGCACTTGTGTTTATATGGGGGTTTCACTACTTTATTACACTGACACCTCACATCTGGGCCTAATACACTACTTTGGTTGAGAAATATAAGTTACTTCCTACATAAATATACAGCTAAATTAAAATTGTAATGTTTACACATACAAAATGGCAATGGTTTTAGTGAGGCTCAAACCATGAATGACTGCTTGCAAGGCATACACTGTAACCACTACACTATTGCACTTACGCTTATGTGGGATGTGTATTGATTTTTTTACTTATCCTGCCATTTCAGCTGGGTTAAGTGTAGCTAAGCAATGGGCACACCCACACAGCTATGCTTAAACGTTATTGCGTATGTGAAAAAAATATATTTGTTGTGTATTTTACTTCATACCCTTCAGAATCTCCACGCTAATGCTGAACCTGTTATTCTATCAACTTTCTGGCTTTGTAGGGATGATTATCCCTTATGGCTTTGTCCAGATACCTTACTCTGATGGGTTGGGAGGTTTGCGCTATTTGCTTCATACCCTGACAAAAATTCATGCTTATGTAAAACCTATTCTATGGCTTTGTCCAGATTACTTACTCTGACGAGCTGGGAGGTGTGTGCTATGTGCTTTGTACCCTGCTGAATATTCATGCTTATGCTAAACCTGTTATTCTATCCACTTTCTGGCTTTGTAGGAATTATTGTCCCTTATGGCTTTGTCCAGATTTTGTACCCTGATGGGTTGGGGGTGCTACAAACATTCTCACTCAATTTAAATTGCCGTACAGCAATTCTAGTGTGGGGGCATGTCTATTGTGAGATCACTTTTCTCAGACACACCCCCTGCACCCATACACAGAATCATGTCTGTTTTACAGCACGGCAGCACGCCTTCATGAATATGCATGGCACACTGTCGTGCTACATGGGAATGGTCCTGGTCCCTTCCATGTAAGAATAAGCTATTCTTGCATGGAAGTTTGCTGATTCCCAGGAATAGTCATGTGCATTCAACCTTCTTTATCTGGCAATTGTTTATATGGAAATGGAAGTTGTATTGGAAGAGAAGAAATTAAACACTACCTGAATCTGTGAGGCTAAATCATTAACATCTTTACACTTCTCTGCTCTTGTTCTTCCTTCTGCTTGGTCCATTCCTCATATTTTCTATAATACGTTTACTGGATTTTCTTTCAAATTCCAAAGATACATTCCACATATGTCACTGAACCGCAATAAACATTTCATTTTGTAATGTACTTCAACATCTAACATTTTGCTACTATCAACCCCCACCCACAACCACCTGAAAACAAAATAATCTTCACTTCCTCAGTACCTATTTCCCCATCAGCCATTTCCTTTATCTACCTTCTGTCTGATTAATTCAGTTATCTTATTAAATCTTTCCTCATATCTCACCATTACATAAGTATCACAGTTACTGTCTTTCTTTCCTCCTCCACTTGGTTCTTCACTTCTTTCTGCTGTCATCTCAAAAGTTATAATCTCCAGCTGCTACATCCTACCTGATCTCAGCTAATTTTTGTACATCCACATCCTAAACTGTCTACTTTACTATACAGCTCCCACATAAAATGTCTCTTTATTAGTAAATTAACTGCTGCTGCTCCTGCCAGTAGTACCTCACATATTCTCCTTCCTTCCTTCCTTCCATTTAATTTAGACATCCCAGCCAACAAAGCAGAGTATTCGCAAGAAATCAACTTTCTTTTGAAAAAAAAATCTCATATCATACCTGCTGGGCCTCTCTTAAACTTTATGTGCTTCTTTACAGAACCATCATATATGTGGTTGGTCTGCATCATCCTGTCCATAGTACCAATGTTTATCCCCTGTCCACCACCTCTTCCTTGATACCTGGACTGGCATTCAATTACTAGACATTAAGCAATCTGCAATGCACATTGCACAAGCAAAACATCTTCCACTCTCCTTGATGACCTCAGTACTATTGTCCAAAACATATCATCTTCCCATGTGGAGTACTCCTTATCTCACCACCACTGCAAACTTCTCATGGCCCTCTCCCCCTTGATCTATCTTAACACTGTAAATATAAATCCAACTTCATTTTTTTTTATCTTGCCTATTTTTCCTTCCTACTTTTCAACTAGATTCCTGTCTTCTCTCATCTCCAACTTTCCTCTGCCTAAGCATGACTAATCTTGAATGAACGTAATAAGCCCACCATAAAAACAGCCAGTTCCTCCTTTTTGACTCCAAGATTTTTCTGTAGTTATTCAACTTTTTTAAAGGATGTCTGTCAACCCCACTCCCTTTCTCCTGTCTTCAAAAAATCTTTATTTCTCCAGTCCAAAAGCATTTTTGTACCATAATCCCTTTCTACATTGTATACCAGACACCACTAACAGTAAAAATGGATAAATATATTATGGTTTTGAGGATAGTTTAATGGTAGGCAGTTAGGTTGGGTTAGGTCATGTGGTAATAGATTCCATATTTTCATTTTTTATGGCATTATGAGGATGGAAAAAGATTGGGGGTTGAATTGGGAGATGTTGGGGCTTATTGTTAGTTTAATAAATTGTTTAATTTGGGTGGTGGGGGAGTTCATCAGTAGTTTTTTTAGGTTCTGACAGTGAGAGTCCTATATGGAGAGTTGCTGACAAATCTGGTGTGAGTTGCTATATTATATTGTTATAAGATTTAGAAAGTGTTGTTGTTGTTGTTTTGGAGATTTTGATATATGGGGGAAGCATATAATAGGTAGAGATTAAGTGGGGTCTAGCTATTGTGGTTCTGGCTTCTGTGATCAATAGTAATTCCTAGGAGTTTGGTGGTGGGGTCTGGAGAAATGAGGGTACCTTTGCTGGATATGAGTGTGAAATGAAGAGGGGTAGACAAGTGGGAGGGTGTGAAGAGCAGAAGTTTAGGTTTTTTTTGAGTTAAGGAGAAGACAGTGGTTAGAGAACCATTCTTCTATTGTGCTGAAAGCTTTTTGTGTGAGAGAATGAAGTTTGGTTTGGCATGTGCCTGAACAGATGATAGTAGAATCATCTGCATATTGAATGCAGGTAGAGGGTGGAGTAGAAAGATGAAGGTCGTTTATGAAAATGGAAAACAATAGATGACCTAATATGGAGCCCTGGAGGACACCTAGGGAGGCAGGAAGGAGGTCTGAAAGATGGTTTTGCCAGAGGACTGCCTGTTGTCTATTTTCGAGGTAGGATGTAAACCAGTTCATAGCAGGAATGTCAAGAGAGAGGGACTTCAATAGGCAGAGGAGAAGTTGGTGATTAACCATGTCGAAGGCTTTTGATAGGTCAACAAAGAAAGCAGAGGTAAGGATATTTTTATTGCAATTCTTGTTGATACAGTTAGTAAAGGATAACAAGGCTGTGGTGGTACTATGAAATGGTCGGAAACCATGCTGACAGTTAGCTAGGAGATTATGAAGGAGTAGGTGGTTTAGTAATTGTTTGTGGATACACTTCTCCATTATTTTAGCAAGAGGGAGAGTAAAAGTTGGAGAACTCAATGGAGTTTCCACCTTTGTGAAGAGGAATAATGTATGAGATTTTCCAGATTGATGGTATAGTGCCTTCTTTTATGGTTCTATTGATTAATATGGAGATGGGGTAGGCAATAGCTTTGGCTCCTATTTGGAGGAATTCTGCTGGTAGTTTGTCAGCCAAGGGGGTAGGTTTTAAATTTTGGAGTAGGGAACAGATATAAGAAGTGGGTATAGGTTCCAAGTGGAACAATGGGGGAGGAGTGGAGTTAGAAATGGGGAGTTTAGAGGTGTCAGGGGTTAAATGGTTAGCTAGATTTAGTATAGAGGTAGTAAAGAAAGAGTTAAAGTCATTTGCTGTTTGTGTTGGGCAATCAGGGTTAGAGCCTAATGGATTAGGTGTGGCTGTTTTGCCTGGGGACAGAAGTGTGTTAATAGTTGTCCAAACATTTTGTGGTTGTTTAAGGGATGATTGTTGTAATTGGATGTAAAAGTTCTTTTTATCCTGTAGGATAGCTTTTTTTTTCTTAGTTGTCTAAAGGTTTGGTGATCAGAACTATTCTTTGTGGAGTGCCATTTTGCCCAAGATTTATTTATGCTATGGATTAGTTTCCTAGTATGATATGAGAGCCAAGGAGCTGGTTTGGTTTTGATTCTTATAGGGGGCATGATGGTCCAAGATTGCTAGGAAAGTGTTATTGAAGTGATTAACTGCTTCATTTATAGGGAGAGATTTAAGAGGTGACCAGTTACATTGCTTAAGATCAGTTTGGAACAGATTGGGGTCAAAATGTTTTTTGGATCGAGTCGTTCTAATAGAAATTGGGATAGTAAGGTTTGTTTTATGTCTGATAATATATATTAGAGAGTGGTTACTGACGTCATCTGGGAGGGTTCCTGTTGTATATTTTTGATGTAGGCTATTTGTTAGTATCCAATCCAGGATGCTTTCTTTATTATTAAGTTTATTTTTTCTGGTAGGGAAGTTTATAGCTTGCGAGTAACCATACAGGTTGATAAGGTTGGATGGGTTAGTGTGGGTACATAAATTCCAGTCTATGTTAAAGTCACCTAGGATTATGGTTTCCTCTGGGAGGTATGAAGAAAGCCAGTTTAGTATGTCTTCTAGTATACTTTGATTTTTACCTGGGGGAAGATAGGAGCAGATGATGTTTAATGATTTGTTGGAGTTAAGCTGTAGTCTGAAAATAATTATTTCTGCATTATTATCTGAGGGTAGGTTAGGATTTATGATACTAATTTGTAGTCCTGATTTGTAGAGAATTGCTACCCCACCACCTTTTTTGGTTATGCGGTCTTTTCGAAAGATACTATAACCTGGGGGGATAATTTCATTATCATTTATTGTGGGTTTAAGCCAAGTTTCTGTTAAACAGAGGATGTCAAACTGATGGACATCTAGAAGGGCATGAACTTGAGGTATTTTGTTGCAAATACTATGTATGTTTATGTAGGGAAGGGTTTGGACTTGGATTAGGGTGAATGTCTCCATCTATTAAGGAGTGGAGTGATATAAAGTTCTTGAATTGTGGAGGTTTCCAGTGGTAGTCAAATGATTTTCTATTGTTTGGACTGGAATATTTGATGTGCATTAATCAATGATATTTAGGTAGAAAGTAACTGGGTTTATAAATGACATTAAAAAGCATGTAGATGAAGCAAGTATAGCTGTAAGAGTCTGTTTGATTGGAATGGTAACAGTAGAGAGGAGGTTAAGAGGTAGTTAGTAGTTAGAGTAGTGGGTGATTGGAGGGTAGGACTAGTAAGAGCAGAGGTGAGATTATAGGAAGGTGTAGTGTTGGTGGGAGGAGTTCTATTCCTGAGGGAGTTAAGATGAAGTGTGTATGGTTATTGACTGAGGTGGGTGTGGCTAGGGATGGATTGTATGATTGGGTTATTCTATAGGGGTGTATAAGTGTAGGTAGACTGGGGGTGGGTAGAGACACCAGAGTAGTTTGTCAGGATGACAATCAGTAAGGAGAGGAAATATGCAGGTAAGTCTGTGAGTAAATAGAGTAAGAAGAAATGTTGAGGTGCTGGCAGTGGTATGTGTGTATGGGGAGTAAAGAGTGAAGTGAAGATGAATTAGTTCAAGGGGAGATAAAAAACAGTCATTCCAGAGAAAGTTGGAGGGGGAATTAGGTAGATAGGGGAGAGCAAATGAGAGAGGATATATATATATATACAGGGGCTAATATAGAGGTGCCACCTAGTGGTTGGTCTCTGAACTACAATTAAATAGATCTCCTAAAAGTGTGTCAGGCCAGGGAGGGAGGAGAAGACTACTTCGATATAAAGAAGGTCTGGGCCAAAGGTACAGTTAAATTAGAGAGAAAAAAGATTGGGGGGGAGGGGGTTGGCTGCTGGCTGACCTAATTGAGAGGCTTATCTAACTGACAATAACTATATCACTTTAATTGTATTACAGGTTGCATAGAAGTTATAGCAAGACATACTTCGACTGTCTCAATCAGAGTGTGGTCTCCCAAGGAGCTGGAGAGTTAACTCCTAAAGACTGAGTAGCTTTCTTGGGCGTCCAGCTGGGTATATACAGGTCAGCAGGTAGGGAGGTATAGGAGCAGAAGGCTGGTACAGGCAGAGAGAGAGACAAAAGAGAAAATAAGGAAAAATAAAATGATTGCTAGCTATAGAGCATGTAGACAAAATTAACAAGACAGTACATTGTATATTACAGCAGGAATTCACAGTATTCTATTCACTTTTTATAACAGTATATGTCAGGTAGTTACTAGTAGAAAAGCCATTCATGCTATCGATAAATAGCTACAAAACAGAACAGAATGCGTTTACAGCTTAGTGTCTTTGTTGCTTTTCTTTTACAAAAATACAGTGAGAAGCAGGATGAAAATGTCAGTGCCTAAATACTGCATTCTGCAGTTTATTTGTTTGTTTTAAAAAAACTCAAATGTGTGCATTAAGATGCAGGTGAAAACCAGGTTAATGGCCAACAACTGTAGTGACAGGACAAAGGTACAGTCTCAAAATTCTAGTCAGTAGGTAGAGTAGTTAATAGAGCTGGTGGCATGTGACTAGGGAGTGCAGCAAAGCTTAATTCTGGCTAAAACTATGCAATTAAGGAAGGCTGCAGTATTTCAAACTGTTCAAGTTATGAAGTAATTACTGTTTTTCACTGCAGACAGTCTTGCAAGGGCAATGCTCGCTAACTTGGGCTTGCACTACGCAGCTGAGTAGAGTTACAGGGGATAAGACTACTTTACGGTGTAATAGTCCTTCAAATTCACTTAGCAAAGTGTTTGAAAAGACTGGTAGAGCAAGAGGACCTGTAGTTATAGCCCTGGTGTGTGCAGAGCTACATTAAGTATTCACAGGTAAGGTTCACAAGGACAGCATATGAGCGTAGTGTGTAGGATACTCTACTTTAAGAACCTTTACTCTTCGCTGGTAGGTTAAGAGTAAACAGTACAGGGTTCAAGCATGTCGCTAATTAAGGGGAACTTGATCAGTACAGCAAGCCTAAAAGCAGCTGGGTATTTGAGAATAGAATCAAGCTTACTAATGCAATGCTTGAAAAGTCTGATTAAGTTACGCTTCAATGCTTTGATAAGCTCCACAGCTGTTACAGAGGTAGTACAATGAGGTCGCTTATGGCAGCTTGAGCATAGTATGTAGGGTACGCTAATTTAAGATCCCTTACTCCTCACTAGCTTAAACTAAAGCGTACAAACACCACTAATTAATGTGAGATCGTACAACGAGTTTACAAACTAAAGCATACAAAATGTGGGGTTTTAAATACAATGCTAGTTTATGTGAGATAGTACAATCGAGCAGACCTATATTCAGCTGGGTATTTGTAAATGCAGCTAAGAGTACAAGCGCACCGCTTGAGGAGGCTGATTTACTTATGTTCCGATGCTAACATTCTTTACTCCTTTCAAATCATGCCTCTCCTGGTCTTTTCTACATATCTGTACCCTTGCACATGGACTTTGATATAATGCATCTTCCCTTTCCAACATCTTCTCAAAACCTTGAACAAATAATCTCACTTCGTACCATTAACTCTTTTTTCCATCAAAACCTCTCCAGACTTTCCCATCCACTTTTATCCCACCCAACTACATTTATTGGCAGCATCAATGGTTTGTGGATAACCTTCCATTAAAACCAACCTAAGCCTCACAAATTAATTCTCCTAACACATTTTCTATTCTTGTTGCTATCTTGGAAACATCTGACATTAACATTATATAGGGAAATTGGTCACTATTTCCCTCTAAATTTCTTACCTTCCTTCACTTTGTATAACACCACTGCTGTTGCCACATGCATTATGAGCGGCAACTCCTTTTTGCCTGACCCATCATTAAATGTCTCCCTGCCCCTAACTGAACATACACATATTTATAAAACTCCATCAGGAAGCCACCAGAGCCAATGATCTTCCCTTTCTGTGAGATTTAAAATGCAATAGTGATAACTGTAATCAATTTTATGGATGGGTATTCAGATGGCCACATAACTAAAATCTAAACTTTTAACTGTGCCTGAAACAGATAAAGTGCAAAAGGAACCCACTTAAAATTAGATGAAATCATGGAAAACCACATTTATTATAAATAATAAA
The DNA here is from genome assembly GCF_019279795.1 of Protopterus annectens. NCBI lineage: Eukaryota > Metazoa > Chordata > Ceratodontiformes > Protopteridae > Protopterus > Protopterus annectens. The sequence continues at coordinate 248,928,116 of NC_056725.1, read as the reverse complement.
AAATAAAGAACAAGACCAAGGTAATGAAGGATGCACACCAATAAGAAATATAAACCAAGAAAACAATATGAGTCATAAAGCTTATCTTGATGTAGGAGGGTTGTGCAATGTGAGTTTGATGGGTTTACCAATTAAACTTTGCATGGTAGGCAAATAGTTTTCGACGTGGCTAAAAAGGTGAAACTAGCACAACAGTTTGTTGAATTGTGCAGCAGTCTAACTAGTCTAAAGTTTAAAAGTGTAGGCATTTGTGTCTTAAACAGAAAGCAGCCAATAAGTGATGATGCTTGCAGTCCTCCACTGTCAAGTGGCAAACATGAATGAATGGTTCCTGCTTTCTTCTCACAATGAACAAGTAGAGACACTAATTTCAAGCAGATTAAGCAAAATTACTCTTTTCAGATCAGCAGACAAGTATGGATAAATCAAGATTTTGTGATGTTCCAAATAGATACAACAGTTCAGCAACTAGCATGCCTTTGTGATGTGGCAGAAAGAGAGCTGTCCTTATGTGAAATGGAGACCTTAACAAAATGATCCATGTCATTCACTAGTTCACTAGTTCCCACTCTTACATCTCCAGTGATCCTCTAATTTCCCCCATTGTGGCCTTCACATGTTCTTCAAATTACTTGTTTTTTAACACTATGTCTTTTACTTCCATCATCATTTTCCACAGTCTTTTCAATACAGCCTCATTGAGCAAGTGTGCATTGCAATTACTGTGGATGAAATAATTAATTTATACCAGGGGTCTGGTGGCTGCTGCATACCTAGAAGTCATAAAGTTCTAGATACTGTGAGGTGAATTTCAGAGGTTTTTCCATTGTTTTTTTGCTCCAGTGCTTCCCTGATTAAATGACATGACTGAGGAATAAAATTTAGTTTAAATCTTTCAAGGAAGAAATAAGTAGTGTCAAGCACTAAATGTTCAAAGCCTGCAAAATAGTAGTTCCTAATAAAATGAGAAGACAAATGCTTGCAAAGATGCATACTTGATATCTGTGAATAGTGACAGCCTCCTTATACTTCCACCAGCAAAAAGATAGTAATTTTCTCTGTTTTAGAACTGTGGTATTAAATGCATTTTTGCATACTCCATTGATGTTAGAATGTGATGAAACTGAAAGAACAAATGGCCACATCAGATATTTGAAGGTTTTGCTTTTGTCTCACCCATATAGCAAAAGGTAGCCAGCTTATCCGGAGCCTTATGATACCAGATTGGGAAAATATTTTAAGCACAAATGGTCAGAGTAATATATTTCAACTTGTTGCAGCTGCATATGTATCTATAGCTATATAAACCTCTTTCTAGCTTTGTATATATACATACAGACATAACATATCATTTTACACCTATTCTAAAGTGGTTTCCTGGCATTTGATTGAATGTTCATTCAACATGTGCTGTTTGTGCATAAAGAATGCTGAGTGTGCATTTGTCTGAATGCATATGATTATAAAGGAAAGTTTGGATTTTTACATTTGGGGTAGACATATGTGTGTGCACCTGTGTGTGTGTGTGTGTGTGTGTGTGTGTGTGTGTGTGTGTGTGTGTGTGTGTGTGTGTGTGTGTGTGTGTTTCATTGTGTTCTGTATCTAACCTGTGTACAGTGGTGTTGCTATGGGAATGGCTCTTCTAATGTAAAGTGTAAGATTTGGCTTAAGGGTAAGACAGGGTAAATTTTAGGGCATTTATTAGGTGGAGGGTAGGTGAAGACTTTAACTGCTCTTTTTCACTGCTCTCTTGAAGTGATATGTAAATACCAACCAATATTGCATGTATCCACAGATACAAATCAATGTTTTTTTCACATCACCGCCCCACACACGTGTGTGCACACATGCACACAGATGCATACATATGTAACAGACACACACACACACACACACACACACACACACACACACACACACACACACACACACACACACACACACACACTCTCTCTCTCTCTCTCTCTCTCTCTCTCTTGTATCCAACCAAAAGAGACACAGGGCAGATATGTAAACTCCAAATAGATGGAACCACATTCAAGAACTTAACCATAAAACCAAACAATGTGAGATGGCAGCAATACTTAGGCAACACTGTGCCAGTGAACAGGTGCTTTCACACACATCCTGCACAGACCACCAAAGATAACTACTTATTGTGTGCAATGCTGTTGTCTGATTGTGACAGAAAGTAAAATAATTTATGGTTAACTTGCTGCTCTTAAATACACAGTAACATCCTTCAAGTGCATGCATATACAAACATAACAATGATCTTTTTACATTGGATTTTAGCAAATAAAACATATTGTGAAAATCTGTACTTGCCAAGACAGGTCAGTTGCACTTTAACAGAGAGCAACAACAATATGAGTATATCAACAGTCATCCTTATTGCCCTTCAAATTACAATTACTTTATTGACTGTGTGGACCTCAGATGTCTGTAGTTCAAAAATGACATTAGCCAATATTCCAACTTGCTTTACACAAATCAACAATCCTGCAAAGCCATATTAATGACTGCTTAACCTGATCATGACAGAAGGGTCAGCCATTTTCATCCACAAACAGTCCAACTACCTATTAATTATAGCTTGTTTTTTTTTCATTATATGCATATCAGCTATCTGTGGTAAAAGAAAAATAAAATAATAATGCCCAAAATTATGTGTTTCAAATTTGTTTCACTCAAACAACACAATAGCCACAGTAAATTATACCATCTTACTTCATACAGATGTGTAATAGCCTTAAAGAGTGTTCAAAATCTGCAAGCCAAAACATCATTTGTTGACTATGTACAGCATATAAGTCTAATTATGATGAAAGAGCTAACAATAATGGATTCAGTAATGTAAAATTGGTTTCACACAAACGGTAGCCATTGTAAAATATTTAAATTTGCTTCAAATAAATCAAATTTTTGTACTTCAAAAAAAGAATAGTGATCATAAAAGAGCAGGGTTTGATTAATTGTTATCCAGAGGTAGAACATGACTGTGCACAGCAATAAAAATTACTTTGTTTAGGGTGTACATCTGAGACTCTTGACTGTATGCAATAAAAATAAAATAGTGACCAAAGGAATGTATTTTATCTCTCTTTCAAATAAATAGATAATTGCAAATCAGGCAGTCATAATAAATTATTCACTCCAAGATCAGTCCTGAATACTGCCCCCTACAGATAATATCTGTCTGTCTAACAGGATTAAAAAAATACTCACCTCAACCTCTGAACTCTTGCTGCAATTTTATGGCCATCACATGTTGCTTTGTGTTTAGATATTGAGGTCTTTCTGTCCCTTGACTTCCCAACACATGAATAAAATAACATATTATTTACAAATAAAGGCTGTTGGTTTTATTTGCACATCAGTAAGATAGATTGCTGACACTGCACTGCAGCATAAGGAGGATCCTGCACTCCTGTGCTTGTTAATCTTTAGATCAAATGTTAGACCATGGTACAATTTGCTTGAGTTGGTGTTATCTCAGTTAGATGTAAAAGATGCCATGACATCTATTGAAAAGACTAAGGGAGGCATCCCAATCCATCCATCCATCCATCCATCCATCCATCCATCCATCCATCCATCCATCCATCCATCCATCCATCCTTCCATTTGCCCTTGCCAAATGTTCTCCTTGGGTCTTCCATGAAAAGAGGCCACTAACTCAGTCAACAAAAAAGATACATCAGATTAATTGTCTGTCTCAGTGGTGGGATAGAACACAATGCCCAGAATTTGCAGGTTTGATACATAGGACCTCCCCCACAGGCAGCATGATTACTTTGACCAAAAAATGCCATAGACCATTTATTTCTTTGTTTGTTTGTTTGTTGAATTATTTATGTTAAATGAAGAAGCACCACAGCCACACTTCTTTGCTGAAATTATATAAATAAACATTAAAATATGTCACTAAATTATTTGCATCCCAGCTGGCTGCATAGTTTGCATAGCGGTCTAGACTGCAAACAGGAAACACCAGCAAACCCAAATGCGGAGACAATGAGGACATGCATTTGGTCCCTCAGAAATTGTGTTACATCACTCTAATCAAACAGATAAAATTAAAAAAATATGGTAAAGTAAAAATTCCTAAGTAAGAAATGTTAGTAAGCATGCATAATATACAATGAACTTTTAAAGCACTAGAGTAAATTACACATTTTCTTAAGTTCTCTTTATTGTTTCTTGTTAGAGAAAGCAAAATCTTTCTGCAGTTCATAATCTCCCTTGTCTTTCCAGCATCTGTATCAGATAAGGGTGTCACATTTCAGACTCTGAAACTGCAGAACTGGCATAAAGTCATACTTGCTGTATGCAAATCTGACTTCATGGCAGAAAAACGTTTAGCTTTTCTAAAAGACCAGATTGCAATAAGCCATGCTTATGGTTTAGATCATTTTAGACCTGAAGTATATAGTCCTCTACATATCAGAATAGATTTCAAATAATAATTTTAATGTTAAGTTGACAAACCTGTAGTAAAGTATTCATTCACATAATTACACAATAATCACCCAAGTCCAGATATTAAGATTTGCATGTCATGAATGGCCACGGTGGTGCAGTGGTTAGCATTGTCACCTCACAGCAAGAGGTTCTCCAGTTTGATCCTTGGCTGGGGTGCCTTCTGTGCAGAGTCTGCATTTCCTCCCTGTGGTTGCATGGGTGTCCTCCAGGTGCTCCAGATTCCTCCCAAAGACATGCTGCAGGTGGATGGACACTCTAAATTGGCTCTAGGTGTGAGTGCATGTGTGTGTGTGCCTTCTGTGGAAGGTTGGGCGCCGGGCTGGCAACTTGACAGTGTAAAACTCTGCTGCCAATCATGAGTGGACAGGTGATCCACTGTGGCAACCCCTAACCGGGAAAAGCTGAAAGAAGAAGTATGTCATGAACTTATCAACTGCTTTCTAGTCCTCACACAACACTCTAAAATGTTATAATCCTTGCTCTCTTTGATCTTGTGTTACTGTTCATGTATATTTACTATACTGATATGAAATTTGCATATCAGCATATTAAGAGAACTTGCATCTTTTTAATGAAATTGTGGAAACTGCTATCCATGTCAGTAAAAAGCAATCTTTCAGCACAAACGTCTGCTATCTGTATAAACTGCTTCTCTTTCAACATGTAAAACAGAAGATCAGAACACATTGTAAAAACAGTGTAGCTCTGAGCACTGTCTCACTTGTGCCAATAAATAACATTAGGTAGTCATAAAAGCCATCTGTTTTTGAGTTGTTCATAGAAATCTCAGTCCTAGCGGGAATAAATTTCCAGCAGGGAACTTAATGTTCCAAAAGTATGTGCCAAATAGATAAGGTCTGCAAGGTAACAAGTCCTCCAGAAAAAAATGGAACAAATTACGTACACACAGTTTAACAGCTGTGGATTGTATTTCTCGAAAGCTAACAGCCAAAAGATCACAGTGCCTTCCACAAAGTAATGGTAACCAAATTTTATAGTGAAACTATACTAATAATCAAAATATATGAATTGTTTTTATTTCTATGATTTTATTTATGAAATGTAAATTTATTTTCTTTGCTGGTTTGTGTTTTAATTTGCAGATCAGCTACCATTCCCTATAGCATACTGCTGTTTTCAATGTATAACATCTAAATTGAATTATAAGAATGTAGTACACTCTGCAAACAAGAAAATCAAAGTCCTAGTGTTATGTTGCCCTATCTCAGGTTATCGAAATACATAAGCAAGGTCCAATTCCATATTATTCAGTAATTCCATAGTGTCCGCTCACAAACTGAAAGCAAATTAAACTCTAAATAGGTATGATAACATTTATTTATTCATACTTTAAACAAAGTGGCATCTGACACACACACACACACACACACACACACACACACACACACACACACACACACACACACACACACACACATTCATATATCTATATCTATATTTTTATCTATCTATCTATCTATCTATCTATCTATCTATCTATCTATCTATCTATCTGTCTATCTATCTATCTATCTATCTGTCTATCTATTGATATATGGAATAGTTGATAAGAGAAACGCTCAGAAAAGCAAACACTATATTTCCATGTTTTCAGCCTGCTGGATGCTTTCTGTGTGAGATCACTTTGCATTAGGGTTTGGGAATTTGCCCTAACCCCACTGTTGTTTGATCTCAGAGTTTACATATACAATTTGCAGGAGGTGTGTGTGTTGGGGGGCCACATTTGTTGTCACTTGTAACCACACAAAGGGTATTCTAAAATTAAACCTGTATTAGCCAAGCATGTGTTGCATATTAATGTACTTTTGCCACAGTATATTTTCTGTGGCATGCACAGTAATATTTGCATATATGTCAATGTCTAACTACACCTGTGTGGCAGGCATATCAAAGTACTCTGCCATTGCAATGTATACTGTGTGACCTGTATGACACTACAGTAACATGCATCATACCCAGGTGAACCATTAACATGTATTACTAAGTGATCTGCTGAAGGTTTACATTGCATATACACCAACTCTACACTGGCCTGTGACAAATGGTTTTATCCTCTGCCTGTAGGACAGCAACGTTGGCAAAGCTAAACAACCATAACCTAACTCTGTTACATTTTTACAAAGAACAAAGAACAAATGACAAGAACTATCTCAGGACACATATTACTTAATAATGCATGCGTGTACTAAATGATGCGTAGCAGCTAAATCATTTTACTGGGCATGCTCACAAGGAAATATAGCAAAGACTACAATAATATCAACTACTTAACACAAAATATCAGGAAGTATCATAACAACAGCACAGGCCCACTCACACTTTATGAGAAATTTGCAGCATGGCACACATCAAGAAATCATCTCCTATGAAGCCCTAGAGTGCGAACAAAAGAATTACATTTTTAAATAAATGTTTGTATAAGTCATGCAATACAGACCATTATTACTGGGAAAATAAATAATACTTGTGAGCATGTACAGACATACTCAACATTTGTATTTTTTAAGAGTTAAACACATGACAAGGTCAGATCTCAGAGAGATGTGTATCAACCACTGATGCCACAGAAAGAGGCATATCTGATGTCCCATGAAGAACACACTTGAAAGGATTACATCCTACATTACATGCATACTGCAGTGGCTCCCTTAACATGGAGTGTGAGACCTAAAAAAGTAACCCCTCTAGCTGTGGCATATTTACATTCTTTGCCTAAGGCTACTCGTCTTTGACAGCAAGATCATACCAAATTCAAGCCCCTGCCAATCATGCTACACACTCTACAGAGTTTTGTATTAACTGCATCTACCACAGGAGATAGCAATGGAGGTTGTCTCAAATAGCACACTTTAAGATGTGAAGTAAGAAAGAGCTTTTGATGTTACTTATCCAATGCAAATTTCTCTGAGGGATGCAGCTATGTTACTGTTCACACAATTATGAACAGTCCAGTATCACCATTGGTTGACTAGACCACTCTTGTCCATAACAAAATCAAGTTTTTAAATATTCGCTCATGTGAGTGTTTGAGAGTTTGATCTTTCATTGTTATAACATAAACCCTGTTTTACATACATACAGTCCCATTTTCAAACCACTGTCTATCTGCACAGATATGCTGTGCAAGTCAGTATCAACTGCATGGACCACAAGTGCACTATCACAACAAGAGTCAAAGAACATGCACACCTATTTTGCAGGCATGAAATTCCCAATACATTGAAAGGTGTTTGTTTAACATAAAAATGGATAGAAATAACTTGATGGAATGTTGCATGCATCACATCGATACACTGACATATTGCTGTCATTTGCTGAAATTGAATAGTCAGTTATGCAAGTCCACAAGCTACAGAACTGTGTATTAACTACACATGCCATAGTCAAAGTCTTACCACAACTGTGAAACACAACATGAAGTCATGGCATTATAATTGTGCTGCAAAGGTGTTGTTGTAGCAGAAGTAATGGGGAGCCCTCTGCCAGTGTGATTGTACACATTTTATCTACAGCAACATATTGACACACTGATAATATTCAATCCCTGTCAGTTAAGCACCTACCTATGTGACCACATATGCTATTTGATATTGCGTAGACTGCATGTACCACAGGAGAAGTCTGACTACAAATGTGAGGTAGTGTAAATTTGAAAGCAGTACATCTTGCTACTTCAAGGCATATGTGTGCCTGTAAATTTGCTAAAGGAGTGGTGTAATCTGCCAGCTTGCCAAAAATATTACATGATAGTAGTTATACCCAAACACTTGTTGCGTAATGCAGTTATCACTAAGATGGTAGAGATGCAGTCTTGCAAAACGGCAGATAATCCCAGAGTTGAACACATGGGCTTACTGAGACAACAAGCTGCAGAACATTGTATCATTTCCCCAAGCCACAGAAGAAGGCTTACTACTAGGTTTAGATAAGGCACATTTCAACAAATGGCATCATCAGTATTTAACAAAGTGGTCATTCCGTGCTAAAGTGGACAGATAGTAGTAGTAGTTAAAGAAACTTTCCCAGCTATACATGTTCACATCAGATATGTACGTGAGACCATTCCTACCTGCATATACATTCACTTACATACACTGGCACAACCGAGTGTATGGATTAATCTCTGTTTTTCAACCAACTACTTAACTAACATCACAAGTTAGAGCACATTGCATGACTTCAAGCACCACACAGGATGTCTGTTTACAGCTGTGACAGTGCACATTTGCACTGATGACATCACCACTGTTTTAATAGAGTGATGCGTAGGCTAAAAGGGAGTGAAAGTGGTGGGGGAGCTTGCTACCTCTTTAAAGCTACACATCATCTATGTAAGTGATGCCAGTTCTACACATAATGAGACAGAAACACACTCACAGTAGTGACTCACTGTTGGAATCAATCATCTACCTCTGTACTTAAGAACACAGTATGAACAACAAGTGCCACAAGACAATATTGATGACAACAATGAGACAGTGCAGTTTTGAAAACATTATCTGGATTTTTTTTTAAGAATTCAAGAAACTGATTTGGGAGCCCTCTTTTAGTCTAACTATGTCTCATAAGTGGAAGTGTCATAATGGCCATTTCAATGGAGTCAATTCTACATGACAGTACAGACACATAAACACAGTCATACTATTTAAGTAATACTGGATTTAAATTACATACCTATATAGTTAAACAATCTAGAGAACACATTATCAACACAGGAGGTCTGATTGCAATACTGTGGAAATCTACACAACAGATAGTTTACTGATGTCAGTTTTCTTGATAGTACAGACACATACATGCAATCATAGTACTTAAGCAATGCTGGAGCTAAACTACTTGCCTATCTAGTTACATAATCCAGAGAACAAAGTGTCAGCCACAGGAAAAGTCTGACTGCCACAGTGAGACAGAGTACATTTTTGAAAGGATGACTTCATCAGTGTATTGCTGAAAAGATGTCTGTGATTAAAAATGGAGAAAGTGATGGGGGGCCCTCTCCCAGTGTAAATTCTTCGACTGAGTAAAGTGTACACATCAGATATGTGGGTGAATCCAGTCCTACCTAACATTACAGAAGTACCCACACATTTGTGATAGTCTATCTGTGCTGTATTCAAATCCATCCCAATCTAATTACACAATATAAAGTCCATTGTATCAATCACAAGTGTCAGAAGAGATGTTTGACTTTAATTGTGTAATAAAGCACATTTCTAAGGATTATCACATCAGTGTGTTGCAGAGGAGCTAGTGTGCTTCACAGGTTCAGGTGAAAAGGCATGTGTATTGACAAGCAAAAGTAACACCAGTATGTTGATCCCAAGTAAGTATATAGTGCTCATATAACTTTTTCATCTTGTCATTGATGTACATTGTGGTACTATGAATCATATGTACCCATTTCACAGTATGGTGTTTTCATGACAATCCAACTTATGAAACAGTGGATTGACAACAAAGTACTCATGAGTGTTTAGCTCATGATGATTATATGCAAATAATAATCACTGTTGTGTCATTTGCAAATGTATTTCCTGATATGTGGAAAATGTGCAGTGCAAATACAAAACATAGGTCAAAATATGACAGAGCACTACTTAATATCATCGAAAAGGTCACACAGCACTGTACATCATTTTCAAGTCTAAATGTGGTGGAGTGTAGACATAACTTTACATAATGAAGTGTTCAATTAACATCATGTTCATCATCATCATCATCAGCAGCAGCAGCCCCCTTTTCACATTTTTTTCTATATGAGGTCAGGGTATCATGTTAACTGTTGCCAGCTCTTTCTATTCAGTGCCACACTCCTGTCTACAACACTCATGCCTGATTGTCACAGATCTTCTTTCACAAAATCCATCCACCTCTTTGCTGGACATCCTCGCTTCCTTTTACCTTCTTCCTGTCTTTCCCAAATCTTCCTCAATAGATTGTCTTCTGCTTTTCTGCAGATGTGTCCAAACCACTTTAACCTATTCTCTTTGATCTTTTCTGCAATTGGAGCTACTTTGGCTTCTGCTGTTATGTCCTCATTTCTTTATCTGGCCACATTGTACATCCTACCACCCTTCTCAGGTACTTAATTTCCATCACCTCTAGCTTCTTCAACTGTTCTGCCTTTACTGCCCAGGTCTCTGTACCATACAGAAGTACTGGTCTCACCACTGTCTTAGACACCTTACTTTTCAGCTTCTTTGGAATTCTTCTGTCATAGACTACACCAGCCACTCTATGCCAGTTGGCTGCAGCCCCTCTGATTCTAGCTTTGACCTCTTCATTCAGACTTCCCTTCTCATCAACCACCCCTCCCAGATACTTGAAGCTGTTTACCTGCTCCACTATCTTCCAATTATATCTCTATTCTCAGCTTCTTCTGGTTTCCCCAATTTTCTGCCATTACCACTGTCTTATCTGTATTTAGTTTCATCCCATGTGCCTTCAGTTTTGCATTCAATTCTTCTATCCTTTGATGAAGTTCTAGCTCAGAGTCTGCCTGTTATGCCACATCGTCTGCATACAGCAACTTTGTTGATCTGCCTCCTCCAACCCATTTGCTAATGTAGTCCAAAACCAGTATGAACAGCAGTGGCTCAGAACTGAACCCTTGTGTACATTCACTCTTACTGGGAACCCCTCTGTAAGGCAGAACACTGTTCGTACTTGAGTTATTGGGTCCTTGTACATAGCCTGCATTAATTCTACCAATGTTTCTGGGACTTCAAGCCACCACAGTACTGCCCAAATCAGCTTTCTTGGTATCTTGTACTTTCTCTTTGTCTAGGAATGTCCAGTTGGACTCTCTCCTCATCCCTAGTTTCTTCTCAAGTATCTGTCTCACTGCAAACATCGAGTCAGTTGTGCTGCATCCTGATCTGAATCCAAACTGCTCATCTCCCATCTTACATCCTACTACTCTGCATATCCGTTTATCAATCACCCTCTCCAGAACTTTCATGCAATGTGATAGAAGTTTGATGCCTCTGTACTGCCCACAATTGAGGATGCCCCCTTTGTTCTTGTACACTGACATGAGTATGCTTATTCTCCAGTCATCTGGGATATGGCTTTCTCTCCATACTGCTATTAGTACCCTCAGGGGCAATTTCTTCCCTATCTCACCCAGTATCTTTATCATATCTGCTGTGACCTCATCTGAGCCTGCTGCTTTCCATGACTTCATTTTCCTTAGTGCTGTTCTTACTTCTTCAAGGCTATGCTCCTCTCTTTCTCTCATTATAGACTGTTTCTGGAGTAGTACAGCCTCTGTGGGTTTTCTTCATTCAGATGCTGCTGGAAATACTCCTTCCATCTGCCTTTGATGTTCTGTGGACTGGTGAACAGGTTGTTGCTATGAAGGGTGTCTGACTATCTTCTTTATCTTTCTGTCTTTGGATTGCAACTTCATATAGTTTCTTTGTACCACTTACCCTCACTGCCTTCAAAAGCCTCTCTCTCACCACAATTCCTGTACCATATCAAGCCAACTGCAAGCCAAATGCACTGCCCTTCCATCTCATCTCTTGCAAACATAGGATGTCCAGCCTCCTCTATATCATCATGTCATCCACTTCAAAGCTGCGTCCTGTCAGTGAACCTACGTGTAGCAATTCTTAGTTCATGGTGTGCAGATTGGTTGGTTTTACATTCAGCTTTTGCCCAGGCTGGGCAACTAGACACCAACTGGCCAGTAGCCTATTGAGCTTATTGACCCAGGGCTTAATGTCAGGCACACACTGGCCAATAGGGGCACATATACATTAGCAAGGGTCCCTGGCATAAATCAGAGTAGGTCAGGTCCTCAACCCACTTATCACCAGTAACTACCCATGCTCATTTTGGCGGCATTAGTCAACATGACCTAATTACCTAGAGCCATATGTAGTCGAGTGGCTAGCCCTGCCACGATGCACAGTTTGTGATCCATGTTCTCCTATCTTGAGGATACTGAGCACTACAGTAGATGCCCATAGCAGTTGGTCTCTACAACTCTTTCTCCTACAGAGCACCATGTAGAGTCTGTGCTGCTGCTCACAGCTCCATTTATTGGTAAGATTGAGATGGAAATACTCAGCATGTTTTTCAGATGTGGGAGAAACCCCACTGAGACACAGGGAGAACATGCAAACTCCAAACAGGCATTGGTCAGAGCAACTGTATTTTTTTGTACGACATCATTGAGTAATGCAGTCTCTACATCATATCATGTAGGTGTCATAATTAATAGACTTCAGAAAATGAATGAAAATGCAACTAAATCAATCCTACTGAGTTATTTGTGTACAGAAGCAATATTGCTCAGATGTGCATAGTGTACTGTTAATGACATATTTTGCTAACAGTTACTTACCTATTAGTAATACAAAACAAAAATTAAATAATACTTTGATATAGTTCTGGATTCAAACTCTTGACAATATGCAAAAAGCAGTTTACACACATGTGAATTGTCTCAACATACCACATAGGAATTCTTAGCTCATGATATTAAAATCACTTCTTTAAAATGTAGTGAAAAAAGGCTGAAGCAAGAGAGAATGTATGCATCAGGCTTAATCACAGTAATGACAATTGTAAGGTGTACATACCATCCAAGCAGCCTGATGAATGTATCACAATCGTGCTGTCTGTATTTCTATAGCACTGTTGTGTTAGGCATATTTGTGCAAAAATAACTGCGCTAATGCTGGCAACTGCAAAAATTCATGAGTGTTTGCAATAGGATATGAAACACCATTTACTGTCATTCTGGAATGCTGCGTGATGCAAATGCTGATGCAAAAAGGGACAGCTCTTTTTTATGGGCCATTTCTTGCCATGTGTGTGGTGTGTGATTCTATTTTTTTAACCAGATTAAATGTGTGAAAAAAAAGTTGATAGGACAGTGGTGAAAAGGGAGAGTAAGCAGAGAGCAGGATACAGGGGAATGAGCAGAGGAATGTGCAAGATGGTGGTGGGATAGCACCATGACAGTTCACCTCTTCACATCATAAATGTATGCTTGTCAAAAGAATTTGATGAACTTGGAGAGTCACTACATCAGGGCTGAGTGAAAACAGAATAATACTGCATAGGTGATTGGACCAAATCAAGTGCGTTGAGAAGACAAATAGGCAAAGTAGACAGCTATGTATTTGGTGTGCATTTTTTTTTTTTTTTTTTAATGGGAAAGGTGCCTATTTTTATTTAATTATTTAGTTATTTTATAGAGAGAGAACTGTTGGAGAAGGTGCTTAGCAATAAGAGGGTTAGGTAGGTAAAGATGGTTAAGTAGCAAGTACAGACATTCAGGACATACAAGGCAGAAAGGGTTGGAGAAGGACACAAACGTTTGGACGACAGAATGATTGGGAATAGGTAGGCAACATCAAAGGTGCAACTGTATCCAGCATGAGCATAGTGAGAATCTATTCCACACCCTTTGAACTGTCTCATATCTCAGTTCCCTGGATCAGTGCTGGACATGGCAATGATTTTGCAATTCTATGTAGAATCTTTTCTGGCCTGCTGATTTGGGCACTGAAGCCCTTCTGCATGATGTTCATCACCAGCCCTTTACATATGACAGAATTGCTACCAACAGTACTACTCCCAGTGGATAGCACTGAACCAGCAGCTGGGGCAAAGCTACCTGGCACAGCTGGAGCAAGTAATGCAAGCATTGTAGAGTTAGTGCTGACTAGATGAGACCCAGATGTGCTTGGTATTTGTGTTGATTATGGTGGTACAACTGCAGCCACCGGTGGAGTTATGGTGGGCCAAACCCCAGTGGTCAGTCTAACTCCCTGAGCTGATGGTCATTTGTGTTACAGCAGTAATGTTCCCACCAAATAAATAAATAAATAAATAAATACATACATAAATAAATAAATAAAAAGATAATATTGGGGAGACAAAACATAGAAAATAACATCAATGTCATGTTACATTATTATTTCAGTACATAAATATAACACATAACTATGTTCACCTTTGCACCATCTAGATATGATGTGAAGGGATTAATGTGTCATAAGTATGCTTGATATAAAAGATGGGTATACCTACTCAAGTTATCGACTGTTGACTTAAAAGGAAAATTGGCTTATTCATACCTGATGCATACTTGCCCTGTGCCTCTCTGAGGCAAGTCATTCTCTCCTGATGTACTTCTGTGTTATAGCTTCAGCAGCTGTAGAAAACAGAAAAAAAGATAAGAACTGGAAGCATAACAAATAATGTATTCTGCCAAAATCATGCTGCATTATTGACTGGTGATGGTTCACTGTACTTGCATAACTCAGTGATGTTTACAGTCCTAAATTCATCTTCTCATTGGCTCAGGAGAACATGCTTGCACTTCTTCATGTCACTCTAATGGTGACAACATTACTCCTCAGTGTGTGGAATGCCAGTTGTACTAGAGACAGCCGTGACCAAGCCATTCCAAACCTCAGACTTTTACTGAGATGCAGTATAGTCCCCCTGCAAAAATCTATGGATGTAGCACTTGAGGAGAGCCACAGAAATCCTGGACTCGTGTTCACTCCAGCTTTGGGCTCTAAATGGAGCACCAACTTCACCTTCACCTGTCATGTCTTCTGAAGGACACCCAGAACTACACGTCTAAGTTGGAATCCAGTTCAGATCTTGCATGTACCTGCCTATACACAATGGTACACAGCCTTGACTAATGCATTTGCTCATTTTAAAGCACAAAATAGTTTGACAGAGACACTGGGAATGATTCCATCAAAATACAATGAAGGTGTGAAATATGGTGGTGTGACTTGGCCATGGCTGATGACCACCCTATTTATATATGATCTACTGTTAAATAATGAAATGCTTTATGATTTGTTATAATCATTGTTGTTTAGAGGTAAAAGTTTACAAATTAGGACATAATAGGTTTTGGGGACATACACAATACAAAGATTGATTAATGCCACCTCAGAATCAAACCCATGAGGAAAAAGAAGGATAAAATGGTAAATGCTGTTTATTAACTATCAATCCCACAGGGGAAATGTTTTAAGTTATAAGTTGAGGCATACAAAATTGCAGATTGAATGGAGATGCACTTAAAACATGCCTATAAAAGGCTATCTTTGTGGTTGTAAATACATGCATCATGCAACTTTTAAATGTGTATTGTTCACTTCATACTTATACCAGTGCATTTTACATTAACAATAATCATTGTTATGCTTAACATAATTTACACACATAATATTTGACTTATGCAGCAATCATTAACTCATTCAAGCTAGTTTCACCTTTTTTGTATACTTTCAGTTAACAACCATAGCTCTTTATGGTGTTCATATATTTTTGGAGTCTGGCCCCTTTAACTAAGTGACCTACCATCTTACTTACAGACAGTATTAGAAACAGCAAATAGTTATTAAAAAAACTGACACTTAAGATTATTAATCTCTGGTGCTCTGCAGTGGAGAAATGAATCACTGTCACTTATTTGTTCATAGTTTCATATTTATGTTCATATTTTCAGAACTGAGAGACCTACCTGCTATTGAGGGATATGGAGTAAAATACCATAGCAGGAGTAAAAAAAAAATGCCAATGCCCATTTATATCACAGTATACTGACGATATTGCTAGTTGTTTGTTGGTAATTAATAATATAATCTTTATTCCCATGTGTGGTTAATACTTCAGTAATCAAATGACTTACAAACTGTGGTATTGCAGAAAGTGAAACCTTAGATTCTGTTGAAGAAAACTCTTTGATATTTGCACTACAAGCTGCACATCTTGAGTGATACTCAGTGTTATATATATTGTCAATTATACAACGACCCCCCCAGTAATATTCCAAAATGTGCACTCTGATTGGTCAGCGTGCACGTTGTAAATCAGAGACTTATACTAATGGAAAATGCAAGATCTCCGTTGCTTTTTAGAAACTATCTCGCTATGTTAAAGGAGTTTAACATAGTGAGACAGCTTTAAAAAAAGTAACAGAGATCTTCCTTTCTCCGTTGCTTTTTTCAAAGCTGTCTCGCTATGTTAAAGGAGTTTAACATAGCGAGACAGCTTTAAAAAAAGTAACGGAGATTCTCCGTTGCTTTTTTTTAAAGCTGTCTCGCTATGTTAAACTCTTTTAACATAGCGAGACACTTTGTAAAAAACAATGGAGATCTTGCTTTCTCCGTTGCTTCCACTCACAGCTCTGATGTACTGCATAAGCATACGTATGCGCAGTACATCAGAACTGCCGCAGAATACCAGACAGCTGTGGAAGGGCAGCACAGAGGCATTATACAATGCCATTATTTAATAAAAGTATTTTTTTTCTTAAATAATGTCATTGTATAATAGCAATAACCCACTTCTGGGTATGGGTAATGCTGGATTTACCCACGGTTGTCTTTGTTTGGCCACTCGGGCTTCGTTCTCATGACCAAACCACACCAACCATGGGTAAATCCAGAATTACCCCACACCCAGGCGTGGGTTATTGCTTAATTATACAATTAAGCATGTTTTCATATTTCTGCAAATCTTTCATTAATCGTGCACTCAGAGAGGATTTTTAGCAAAAAAATAATGATTCTCATTTGTTTGCCTTATAATATATTACACTATTTCTAGAAGGACTAAAAATGCATTGACTTTTATACCTGTAAAGAGTACTTCCTATGGATAACATTACAATTTGTACAGTTTTAATAGCCTTTAATGTTCCCAAAATACAACTTATGCTTTTTAAGTTAGTTTTCAGAAAAAGTTCTCAAAAGTAAGGAAGTTTATTGGCTGATGGTGGTGTGACACTCCACACCACGTAGATGTCAATGAGTTAATGATACTTGTGCAGCAAAATTTATGTTTGTAACTGCAATTTGTATTTGTTACATTAGTAAAGAACACTTTTGACAATACTTCAGACTCCCTCAATAAAACTACCTGTAAACTGGATTTGAGCCTTGCATTACCTGCACTCTTTCTCTGAAATCATTGCAGTTACACCTTTGGCCACAGAGATTAGTTAGTGATAGCAGCATTTTCTTCACTACGTACTGTCTAGACTCCCCAGATTAAATTTGCCTTCAGAGGTGAACGATCATGCAATGTATGTATACGGTTGTCATGGAGGCACAGGCAAATTCCACCAAGGCCGCAAAAGAGATAGTCCGTGTATTGCATGTTGTGCATTCTGACTTACATGTCTGCCTAAACTGTGTGAGTGACTCAATGGATCATGCAATGACTGCAATAGAATGTCTGAGGAGAGTTAGTATCCAAGTGGTTGGAAAACTGCTACATCATCAGATGTCAGCTGACATTGCCTTTCCAGATCCCAGTCTTATAGTGACACTACTTCCACTGCTCCATCTGTGATTGAAGTGTCCACACTCGGACATGGTAGACCAAGCATCTGTAGTCATGGACATTATTTTGATGACACCTCATCCAGCGGACATTGTTCACATTCAGGTAGCATCCAGGGCCATGGAACTGGTAGTGCAACTCCTGGCAGAGGTAGTTCTTGTGGTCAGGAGCAGTGACAGTGAACTGAATACTCTGTCGTGCATGGCTCAAGGATCTAGTGCTGGCAAAAGTACTTTGTGTTCAAACAAACCCACATACATTAAAAGTACTCTTGACCATACCAGCTCACACACACACACACACACACACACACACACACACACACACACACACACACACACACACACACACACACACACACATGCACACATTATATAAAACCTTACAACTGAAAAATATACATCTATTGCTATTGACCCTGACAAACTGGTTTCTTACTCACATGCACTCACTTCTTTGTTGTCAGGCTTGCCCATCTGTAATCCCCCTCTCACCCTGCGTAAGTGATGATGACTGTGCCCTGCCCTATGTTTCTTTGTGTCTTAGGATTGCCTATGTCTAAAGCACAGAGTGAGATGTTAATGGTTGCTTCCTCAAAATGTTTGCTTTAACTGTATGTATGCAAAACTGTTTTTATAGTTCTTTTTCTTTCTCATTTGTAAATGATTTGTTACATTCCCCTTGATTCTTACTATACAGCCTGTTAGATAGTAATAAGTTCTTGCTCATCACCTTGTGCAAATGATGGTAAGATTGGCCTGGTCACTGTTAAGGTATCTATATTGTGCAACTATAATGCATAACATACAGTATTGGGCAGAATCATATATCTATGTCACTCATACATTAATACTGACATTCCTCTGAAGTTCAGCCAAGTTTCATCTTAGTGATGTATAATACTTACATTGAGGCCAATCATTGATAAATCTCTGTTTTACAAGTTCAACACTTAACTTGGTTAATATCCTTAACATTTCTTTCTAAGTTCACGGTTGTATTTCAACGAATATTGGAATTTGGAATTAAAGCTAAAAGGGAGTACAGCATGTACACACATGCTTTATATGTTCGTGAAAAGGTCCACTATGTTGAATTGCTTAATTACCTTATATTTCACCTACTTATGACTTAATTAGCATATTCTGCCACTTATTCCTGTTTGGAAGTCAGGTACAATGTGCAGAACTGTTAATGAAAACCAAACAGCATCATGCACACATGCTTAGCAAAAAGTGCAAGCACTTGAGTCTGGCCAATTATTTTATTTTATTGCATTTTTTTAATTTTATTTTATTTCATTTTATTTTAGTCATTTTAGACTTACTCTAAAATGATTGTTCTTTTTTCCTTCACTCTTTGAACATTCACTATTTGATGACATAATTCTCTCTCTCTCTCTCTCTCTCTCTATATATATATATATATATATATATATATATATATATATATATATATATATATATATATAAAATGGTGGTGCAAGAAAATCATTTTCCAATCATTTAAATGATGTTACAGTAAATTAAGGTAGAAAGAAACTACTGGAAATCAAGTATTCAGTTGTGCTGTTGTTCTGGCTGGGTTCCCTGTGTACTACTGAGAATTTGGGGCCTACAACACTCACAAAACTGCTTGAGCTCAGCATCTTAACCAAACAAACTTCAAAGTGCCTAAATCAGGAAGTGGAAGGTTCTGGAACAACCAGGACGAGACCCAAAAGGAAGACATGCAACAGAACTAGGAAAAGAGGCTCCAGAGCTGGAATTGCTGCCAGATTGAAAACAAACTCTCACAGGCACGCACTTTCCTCAGTTCTGTTAGCAAATGTATGCTCATTAGAAAACAAGATGGACTTTCTCAGCCTTAAGCTGAACACCACAAACAAGGTGAGAAATTCCTGTCTTTTCATCTTCACAGAGACCTGGTTAAATAACAGGATTAGCGACAGTGCTGTAAGCATTAATGGTTTCATTTTGTTCAGAGCTGAAAGGAACCTAGCTCTGTGTGGAAAACTAAGGGAAGTGGAGTGTGCATTTTTGTGAATGATAGCTGGTGCAAAAATTGTGAATGAACATTGCTTTGTAAATGTGGAATTTCTGATACTGAAATGCAGACCTTTTCAGTGCCCAGAGAATTAAATGGTGTCTATGTAGCAGCTGCATATACATACCATCAATTAATAACATACTGAAGCATTGAATATACTGCATAATACTATATTTGAGCTGCAATGTAAGAATTCTGACTGTACATTTATGATAGCTGGTGACTTCAACAATGCAGATTCCAGGGAGATGCTACCCAAGTACTACCAAATTGTGGATTTTTCCCTCAAGGGAAACAAATACTCTGGACAAGGCTTACACTAACATAAAAGGGGCATATGAGGTGGTGCAGTGGTAGCATTGTTGCCTCACAGCAAGAGGTTCTCCCATTCGATTCTTGGCTGGAGCACCTTCTGTGTGGAGTCTGCATATCCTTCCCGCGGTCGAGTGGACTTCAAAAGACATGTGTAGAAAGGGCGTGCCTTCGCTGAATGTTGGGCATCGAGCTGGCACCTCGGCATCCATAAAAAAATCTACTCCCAATCATTAGTGGACCGGACTTCCACTGTGGCGACCCCTAATCAGGAAAAGCTGAAAAAAAAAAGAACAACAGAGCTGTAAGACAACCAAACCTGGGTGGGTCTGATCATATCTCCATAAAACTAATACCAGCTTACAGACCTCCCTTGATCAGAGATAAGCCCTGTGAAACAAATCAGGGTCTGGCATGAAGGAGTCATGGAAAGTCTCAGAAGCTGCTTTGATACCATTAACTAGGGGGTCTTCAGGAAGGCAGCTACAGTGAATGATCTAGTGAACATAGATGAATATAGTGAGACAATTATGGCTTAGATATCCAAATGCATGAAGGATGTAATGAACATCAAACATATTAAATTAAGAGCCAACCAAAAACCATGGCTAAACAGCAAGGTGCACAAGTTGTTGAAAGCAAGAAACACTGCTTTCAGTGCAAAAGATAAAAAGGGTCTTAGTGTGACAAGGGCTAATCTAAAAAAGTGTATAAAGGAGGCCGAGAGGGAGTATGAAAAGAGGATACAAGGAAGCTTTGAGGATGCGAAAGATGCCAGAAGCCTGTGGCATTGTATTCAACTGCTAACTGATTATAAGACCAAGTCAGATCAGTGTGATGACAGCACTGAATTTCTGGACAGTTTGAACAGATTTTATGTCAGGTTTGAAGGGAAAAACAACCTGAAGGCTGTAAATCTTCTCAATGACCAAAAGGAGGCAGTACTCAGCTTCAGTGCTGTGGATGTAAGGAACCATCTGTGTGAACCCCAGGAAGGCTTATGGCCCTGATAAAATTCTGGGGAGAGTATTGAAAGGTTGTGCAGACCAACTCAGCATAGTCCTGATAGGTATCTTCAGTACCTCACTTGTACAGGAAAAAGTGCCAACATGCTTCAAAGTCACCAACATAATCCCTCTGCCCAAAAAAGCCAACCCCACAGGCCTAAATGATTACAGGCCAATGACCCTTACATCAAATGTAATAAAATGCATCAAAAGACTGGTTAAAAGGCATTTCACTACAGTACTATCCCAATCCTTTGACCCACTACAGTTTGCCTAGCAGGCAAACAGATCAACTGTTGATGCCATTTTGGTGGCACTTCTCCTCACATTGGAGCATCTTGAAGAGAAGAACAACTATGCCAAGCTGTTGTTCATAGACTTCAGCTTGGCATTCAATATGGTGATTCTTGTGCAACTTATAGAAAAGCTGATCAACCTTGGCAGAAGTAAAGGGATGTGCAACTGGATCCCATTTCCTGACTGGAAGACCACAAAGGACCTGTGCTGGTAACAACACTTTGGGGAGTATTACAATTAACACCGGCGTACCTAGGGTTGTGTGCTGAGTCTTCTACTGTTCAGTCTTACCCATGACTGCTTTGTGAAAGCTAGCAACAACCACATCATCAAATTTGCAGATAAAACAACAGTAGAGGGATTCATAAATGGTGATGACTAGAGTGGGTATAGAAATGAGGTCAACTCTCTGACTGAATGTTGCAATAACAACAATTCGGGCCTAAATGTCAATAAAACAAAATAAATCATTATTGACTTCAGAAAAAACTCTGTCATGCACCTGCCCCTTAAGATCAATGGTGAAGAACTACAAAGTTCCAGAGGGTTCATATATCAGAAGATCTTTCTTGGACTACAAACATAGGCCAGCTAAATAAAAAAGCCCATCAGTGACTACACTTCCTAAGAAGGCTTAGAACAGCAGAGTTTTCTACGAATGCTCTAAATACCTTCTACAGAGAAGCCATCGAGAGCATTATCACCAGCAAATCCACTGTATGGTTTAATAACAGCACAGTGGCTGAAAGGAAGAAGCTGGAAAGAATAATAAGAACAGTTGAAAAGATTGTGGCACTAGTCCTCCTACCTTACCGGAGCTCTTTGAAATGAGATGTAAAAAGAAGTCTCACAAAATACTGAGTGACACTTCTCTTACATCTTATGGTTCGTTCATTAAACTTGCATCTGGTAGATGTTTATGGAGTATCCACTGCAGGACCTCCATATTCATGAACATTTTTTATCCAACTGCAATAAGGCTCATTAATGCAGACACAAATCTGGATATGTCAAACCTATAATAGATTGTTACGCTCTCATTCTTTTCCTCGTTTTCACACAGTAATTATATTTATTTATTGTATTATAAAATTAATATATTCTCATTCAAGTGCAATTCCAATCACTTCCTTATGTGCAATATCACCTAATCTCACCTCTGTGCATAGAGTGCATTTCTTTTCATGTGTTAATCATCTAGTAGTCAGTGTTGCCCAGTGTATATAAATAGTGTACAACCATGTATGTCAGCTACATAGGCATTTACTTTTGTACTAGTTTTTGCTTATTCTTTAGTACCTATCATGTCTCTCTTTTTTGTATTTGTTTTTTTCCTGTAAAAGAGCTGACACTTGAAATTTTGTTTACGTAGCACTTGCATTTCCTAGATGACAATAGTTTCTTTTGAATCTTTGAATCTTTTTGTATATATATATATATATATATATATATATATATATATATATATATATATATATATACATACACACACACACACACACACACACACACACACACACACACACACACACACACACACACACACATATATATATACACATACATGCATATATATAGATATATATATATATATATATATATATATATATATATATGTATACACACACGCACACACACACACATACATATCAGATTTGCTATATTTTCAGCAAAAAGACTCAGAAGGTAAATGAAAATTGTTTCAACTTTTAGTACACATGCTTTAACAGCAGTACTTCTACCAAGTAATAATGCTTACTGCAACTATAAAAGAATGCTAATATTATTTTAAAATGAATGCTGAAGAACTGCATCAAGAAATGTTGCTTGATTACTAAACAGTCACTCAACAGGAGCATGGGCTTACAACTGTCACTTTGATTAAATAAAACTTACTTCTAATGAAAGAAGTAGCATTTTATTTAATATATACAACTGTTTTGTATCAAATATAGTGGGAAATTACTAATCTTATGTTTTCCTTTACATAAAGCTACATAGATTAATTGCAATGTGTGGTATAATGAAACCTATCACCTATGGCACAGTATTAAATTCTTTTTTTTTCAAAACAGGTTTATTGTTTTAACATATAAGAGAAATATCATAACAATTTTATACAAGTAATTAAAAATAGGTATTATTATAATATTCAACAAAACAACTAAAGTATTTACAAAGACATCCACTACAATCAGATCAATTAATTAAACTAAAATACCATGCTATTGAAATTAAATTTTTTTAACAAATTTTGTAAATTATCCCATACAATAAAATAAGATGTTTTTCTATTTGTTCTAGTCCTAATTCTGTTTATTTCCATATGGCACACTATATTCATAACATTTTTAAATTCATTGAACGAAGGAGGTGTATCTGAAATCCAATTTCTAGTTATTATTTTCCTAGCCACTGCTAGAATAGACCATAACAAGGGAAGCTTAACCTTTTAACACGTTGAGGTACAGGTGTGTTGAATAATATAAGAGATTTAGAAATAATGAAATTATCTGTAAAAAGAGCCTGCAAAATTCATTAATTGACTTCCAGTATTCTTTCAATTTTATACAGTCATAAAACATATGAGCCCAGTCAGCATTAATTTCTACATTACATCTCTTACATAGATTATCTTTATTATTTATTTTATTCATCATCAAAGGTGTATAAAAGATCTATGCAAAATTTCCATGTATAAAGTCTCCAGACAATGGAAGACGTAGTTCTATAAGCAGATTCAATATATATTGTTTATCTTGTTGATTTGGTGGGTCCCCATTAATAGAAGTGAAATAATTCCAGTATGAATCTACACTGTAAAACGTTTCTTGTCTGATAACTTTATGTATGTATGAAAGTTTACCTTTATCAGAAACTTTATGTTGTAAATTTAATATCAAGTAATCAATCAGTGTTGGAATAGATTCTTTAACAGTTATAGACATTAAATCTATTTTATTAATGAGATGTTGTCTAAAGGTCTGAACCTCTAACCAGCAAGTTTCTCTTAGATCAAATTCTTGTTTTAAGAAATCTAGATTTTTTTATCAGATATCAACTGATACCAGTACTTTAGATCATTATCTATAGCTAAATGAGTTCCTTCAGAAGTAGATGACAAAAGCATACCCTGAGTATACATTATAGGAAATACAATAAAATTCCATTCCCTATACTTAGGGTGCATGAATATAAAGTTATGATAACTAATAATAATATTTAATGGGTAACAAACCATATGTTTAGGTGTAATAGGTGAAGTACAAAATTCCTTTAGTAACCATAACATGGAGTTATTTACAATCATATTTTTATGAGTTAAGGAGATTTTCATGAAGTGTATACTAATTAGCTCCCAATAATCTTTCCATTTTGTGACATATGACTGATCTATTAATAAATAATAACTTTTACAATAGAAGAGATAGTATATAAATTAAAGTCTGGAAAAGAAATACCCCCTTGAGACCAGCTATTAGTATGTTTCTTTAATGCAATCCTAGGTCTATTAGGTGCCCATAAGAAATTTAACATTAGTGTGTTCAGTTTCTTGATAATTATTTTTGTAGGTGGAAGTATTATTGATTGTATTAAGTATAAAATCTTGGGGAATATTATCATTTTAATAATTGTAAGTCTCTCCTCCATAGTAAAAACATATTGTTCCAGGTATTAAAAAGATTTTGTATATTAAGAAAACAGGTATTATAATTATTATATATAATAGATTTAATATCTTTAGATAGTATTATACCTAAATAAGTTATCTGACCTGAATTGGGTACATATTTAGTAAAATCACTAATGAGAATATTTTTTCGTGTATATATAGGTAGTATTTTAGTTTTTTCTTCATTGAATATTAAACCAGAAATACTTTTAAAATTCATCATGTTATCAAATAGAGACTGTATAGAATAGAATGTAATTAGAACATCATCTGCAAAAAGTTGAATTTTGGATGTTGTATTTTCATCTATTTCAAAACCCTCTATGTCAGTACTGTTTCTGATCAAATTAGCCCAAGGCTCCATTACTAAAGTGAATAATAGTGGAGAAAGTGGACATCCTTGTTTTGTACCTTTAAGAATGGGTATTTTTTGTGAAACATATGTTCCTACCTTAATATAAGCCAACGTTCCTTTGTATAAATGTTCAATTAGATTTACAAATGCATCCGAGAAGTTTGTGCACTTCATTAAGGTAAACAGATAGTCCCAACTTACTGAATCAAATGCTGAACTTATATCAAGACTAATAAGTGTTAAATCTTTCTTTTCCTATTTGCAAAATCTATTAATGTTAAAGTTCTTCTTATATTATCAAAAGTATTTCTATTTACAATGAAGCCTGTCTGATCTATATTTATAATGCTGGGAATGATTGTCTTCAATCTATCAGCAAAGATATTCATAAACATTTTATAATCAACATTAAGTAATGAGATGGGCCGATATGAAGAACATCTAGTTGGATCTTTATTAGGTTTTAAAATTGGCAAAATAAATGTATATTGCCAAGATGGGGGAGTTATTAACTCAGTTTGGGCCAAAATAAAAACCTTATGTATTAATGAATATGTATTTTTAGAAAGGATTTTATATATCTCTGGTATAATACCATCATTACCCGGTGCTTTGTTTGACTTATGCTTATTTATTTGTGTAATAACTTCTGTATATGAAATACTCTTGTCCAATAGTTTAATCTGTTGTTTATTAAGCTTTTTATTCATATTTGTGGTTATAAACTCCTTTATTTTATCTTTAGGTTCCATGTTAATATTATTATGGTTAATTTTGTGAAAGTGATTTCTAAATTCATCTAGTATTTCTGGTATACTAGAAACATTCTTCTTTTTCCTTAGAGAAAAGATTTCTTTGATATGGTTTTGTTTATTCAACCTTTTTGTTTTATTTTTAAGTCTATGTAAGTATTTGGGGCTTATTGAATAAGACAAAAACTTGTATTTCTCTAAAGTTATTTTAACTTTATGAGTTAAAATTTCTTTGTATTTCTCATTTAGTTTGTTTATTTCTTCAATAACTTTCTTGTCCATAATAGTTTCTTTATTATTATGTTTATAAGAGTCTAATTCACTTTGAATATCTAACAATTCCTTATCCCAAGATTTCCTTTTATTATTATACCATCTGATACTTTGTCCATATAGATATGATTTTAAGGCATCCCAAACATAAACAATGGAGACTTCAGGAGTGTTATTTATGTCTAAAAATGTTTTACTTCTGAAAGTATATATTCTTTATAGTCTTTTAGTTGAGTTAAGTATGCTGGTATCCTTTTGATCTGAACATTATGAGTATTTTTATCATGAATTCAAAACAATTGAATTATGATCAGATATAGGACATGAAATGATTTTGGAATTAATTAAATCTGTTACCATCTAGTTAGAAATAAAGACCCTATCTATTTTGAATAAGTTTTGTATCTGTTAGAAAAAAGGTGTATGGTAATGATTTTGAATCTATCTGATTATTAATATCATTCAAATGATAAGAATTAGCAAAATCCTTTAAATGTTTTGCATTAGATGTAATTCTTCTCTTTCCTATAGTGGTAGTATCACTTTCATGTAGTATACAATTAAAGTCACCAGCTAAAATAATATCTCCTATAGAGAATGATATGATCTTATCAAGATGATGTTTCACTGTATTAATACCAATTCCAGGTATCCAATATACATTAATTAAAGTGTAAGTCTTCCCATTAATTTGTATTGTAACCATACAAAACATTCCTTTGTCATCCTGATAAGACTTAATGGTTTTAGGAATGGGCATACTTTTATTCCATAAAATAGCCACTCCTCTTTTTTTCTGAGTGTGCTCTGAACTAACCAATACTGTATATTAGTTTGTGGCTAGTTTATCAATATCTTTTTTCAAGAGATGGGTTTCTTGTAGGAAGACTAAGTTGGCCTTATGTAAATTAATGTATCTTATTAGGCTTGCCCTTTTACATGGAGTATTCAATCCATTAATGTTTAAAGAAATTCCTTTTAAAGATGTCATTTCGCATTTTTAAAACTTAAGAATCTTATGATCAAAATAACAAATAACAAGATAAGTAATGTTCCATCTCCTCCTTTAGGTGTACCTTTAAATATAGCTGTATTTATTGAATCTCTTATGGGACTTCGTATAGGATTCAATTTTGTTTGTAGTGACAATGAATGTACAAAATATATTGTGGATGTCAAAACTATATACAAATAACAATGAACAAGTGAAAATAATGTAAGGATTAAACCTTGCATCCAGCCTGGAGTTATAAACTCCAACTTAGAGTAGTATTTACCACTCAAGTTAACCCCCTACCCTAAGCAGCAGTACGTCAGCTACCACCTTATCAATTTAATACTAGTTATATTTAACTGAAGTTAACAGTTTTCATCATATAAACTAAAATAAACCTTTTTTTTTTTTTTTTTAAAAAAACTGTTCATGCTACTATATACATCCATGTAATATAAAACACTTGTATTCAAATAGCATTCAAATAATCTTGATGTTAGAAATCAAGAGGAGAAAAAAGAAGTTCTAACATTCATTTAAATCAAAAACTTTGGCTAATATGATTTAGACATTACATATATTAGGATGCATCTATTTTCTGTCATGTAAATACAGTTAACAGCTTCCAAAAAAAAACCCCTTGAATTGCTTGTATATGAGCATTTACTCAAACTCATTATTGCCAATAGAATAAAATATTGTATTCATAGAAATTGTTATAAATCATATTTCATATTTAAGCAGATTTTCAGAAACATTTATATGCATATCTACATACACACACATACACACACACACACACACACACACACACATACACACATATATATATATATACATACATACACACATACACACACATATACACATATACATATATATATATATATATATATATATATATATATACATATACACATGCATACACACACACACATACACACACACACACACACACACACACACACATACACACGCACATACACACACACACACACACACACACACACACACACACACACACACACACACACACACACACATACACACAAACACATACACACACACACACACACACACATATATATATATATATATATATATATATATATATATATATATATATATATATGATCTCACTGAGTTGTATCTTTACTGAGCACCATCTTACATTGCTGTCCCTTCAATAAATCTGTCTGCTTTATACAAAATAATGCACAGCAAACACATTTTAGTAACCAGATTTTACAAACATACTATACTACTGCTTTAAAATATATCACATGACAATTTCTTCCAGTATAGAGTTATAAAATTATTTATGCTTGTCAATCAGATGAATTAAATGAGTTATAGTAATGTATATGTTTGGGACATAGGTTTTTAACACATATTATTAATCTGCTATTCCTGTATCTGTGATGTGTCAGTGTGATATTTAGGTCAGAGGTGAGACCAGCTGCTTTCAGCTTCTCTGTGAGAATTCTGAGAGTTGAAGCTTTTGAAGTAGCTCATGGACACTGTGCATGAGACAGCCCACATCCCAGATTGTCTCTCTTAACATTTTGGTGGGAAACTTATTAAAAACTAGTGACAAACATTCATTTAGCAGTGTAAATGCATCTAAACATGACAAAACCTTCACAATGCATTCTACAGGTTATTACAGACTCTATGTAAGTGAAATCAAGCCCAAAATTATTAATAAGTAACAAAACTCAACATTTTAGTCGCAACTCAAGTGGTCTGCAAATCTTATTATCTACTGTGTCTATATGATCAAAAGTATTTCTATATATTAATAAAGAAAAGAAAGAGAGTAGAAAGTAAAAGGGTGTAAGGCAGAAATAAAAAAAAATGTAAGAGAAAGCTATAAGAAGTATATACAATAGAATATTACTTACTGTTTATATTAATAGAGTTAAAATAAAACATATTATTTACTATTATTTAGTTCTAATTATTATTAGTTAAAGCATGACAGATTATTTACAAACAAGCATAAGCAGTGTAATCAAGAAAGTATAATTAGGTAGTGTCATTCCTGTATCTGTGATGTGTCAGTGTGATATTTAGGTCAAAGGTGAGACCAGCTGCTTTCAGCTTCTCTGTGAGAATTCTGAGAGTTGAAGCTTTTGAAGTAGCTCATGGACACTGTGCATGAGACAGCCCACATCCCAGATTGTCTCTCTTAACATTTTGGCAGGAAACTTATTAAAAACTAGTGACAAATATTCATTTAGCAGTGTAAATGCATCTAAACATGACAAAACCTTCACAATGCATTCTACAGGTTATTACAGACTCTATGTAAGTGAAATCAAGCCCAAAATTATTAATAAGTAACAAAACTCAACATTTTTGTCCCAACTCAACTCCTATGCAAATCTTATTATTTACTGTGTCTATATGATCAAAAGCATTTCTATATATTAATAAAGAAAAGAAAAGAGAGTAGAAAGTAAAAGGGTGTAAGGCAGAAATAAAAAAATGTAAGAGAAAGCTATAAGAAGTATATACAATAGAATGTTGCTTACTGTTTATATTAATAGAGTTAAAAATAAAACATATTATTTACTATTATTTAGTTCTAATTATTATTAGTTAAAGCATGACAGATTATTTACAAACAAGCATAAGCAGTGTAATCAAGAAAGTATAATTAGGAATAGCATTTGAAGAACATATAAACTTTTAAAGGAAAAAAAATGTATCAAATTACTGACCTTATTTTTCCTCTTCAGAAAGAGAAACAAGTTAAATCACAGCTTGCCATTAAATCTCCAGATATTTTGACTAGTTATGAAACAAAACATTTCTTTGAACACAGAGAATAACTTTGATTAAATCTTTTTCAAAATATTTGTTGCTTCTTGGAAATGCAGGAACTATATTTAAAAAGATTAATAATAAAATAAAATGATGCGAGAGAAAAAAAACATAGTACAAATCATTTGTTTTTTGTCTCTTCTTCTTCTCTGAAGTCTTCCACGAAGTTTCAGTTGCCAGTCTCTTTAACGAAGGACTAGCCCATTCCATTTCTTCTATTTTTTCCAAAATGTTATTTTTTTTGATAAACAGTAAAGCAGAGTCTAAGTCATCGAAAATTTTAGGACCATCAGGAAGAAAGATTTTAAGCTTGGCAGGAAACAGAAGGTATGTTTTAAACTGTGCTTTTTTAAGCTCCCTTATTAGTGGCAGAAAAACTTTTCTTTTAGCTAATACCATGGAAGAATAGTCATTGTCAAAACGCACAGTTGTTTCATTAATCTTAACAGGAGCTTTAGCCCAAGCAGATTTAAGAACCATCTCTTTATCAAAAGATGATAGAAATCTAACTATAACTGATCTAGGATAGTTTTTGTTAGAGTTTTTAGTATTAGCTATAGATCTATGTGCTCTTTCAATACCAAAAGAGAATGCTTCTGGTAAATCTAAAGTTTTAGGGAGCCATGTTGTTAAAAAAGAAGTAATATTGTTACCTTCAATATTTTCTGGCAGTCCAAAAATCCTAATGTTATTGCGCCTAGATCTATTTTCCAGGTCATCCAGCTTTGTTTGTAAATGTGTATTTTGTTTCAGCAGAAACTCAATGTTGATTTCCTCTTCTTGTATTCTATTTTCCATGTCATTCACAGCTTCTTCTATGCCTGTCATCTGGATCTTCTGTTGTTGCAGGTCCATATGTAACAAGTCTATTTGTTTTGTAGTTTTTTCTATGAAAGTGTCTATTTTAGTGTCCATTTTATCCATCTTAGCAGTAAGTTGCTGGACTATAATTATCAGAGACTGAAGTTCTTTCTTGATGCTGGAGTTTTGAGAATTTGCCTTACTGGAAGTCATTTCAGACTGATAAACTGACAGGAAAATTTCCAAAGTAATTTCTGACAGGAATATTATTAAGATTTCCTTTCTTTTTTAGATATAGTTCAAGAACTATATAAAACAAACATATTTAGAAAGAAAATTACTTCAAAAATTAATTTTTTAAGTAATTAATTCCTGTCAATGTAATGAAATTGGTGGAGCTGAAGAAATCTGCTGCTATCCTGTGTTCATCCTTGGCCACGCCGGCACAGTATTAATTTCTGAAAACATGGCTTGTAATGTGAGTTTTAGTGTTGAAAGAAACATATTGGACTCCTGCCACAATACTGTGGATAAACTGAAGTTAGAAACAATAGAACACCCTGAATTTATTAATAAAAATTTGTTCAAGGTTGTTTGATGTTTTACTAACTTTTTATTTTTATGCAAGAGTCATTGGTCTAATGTGACACTATGACCCAGCATAGGATTGGTGACGAACCTCTTGATTTAGTTTGATTTATGCTAGAAGATGTAGCAAAATGATTAACAGATGCTGCATTTTATTTTATGATAAAATGACTGCATTACACTGAAAACTTTGATAACATTTGCAAGCATAAATGGTGTTTCCCATAAACATAGAGTACGTTCAGGCATGCCTGATGCAGTCTTTAATTTTAACATCTTCTGATATAGCCACATGTCCATAGGAAAAAAAAACAGCTAGCATAACAAACTGATTGTACTAATTAAAAAAAAAAAAAAATCAGCTATCTAGCCATATACATACATTGCCTTAAACTTTACCTCCCTCCTGACAAAAATAAACACTAGACTCACACAGTCAAGAGATTTCAGTGTGAGTTATGCATTGGACAAGACATTGTACAAAGATTACCAACAATATTAAAATGGAACTAACTCAGAATGGCATCTTGTCCCAGACTTATCCTCTCTTAAAATCTGCATGTATATACTGCCTTATTTGTAATAATTTTACAAAAAAAAATGACAGCTGTAAGCACTTAAAGTATATGCCCCCCTGCCCACATTATTCATGTGCTAATCCTAATTGCAACCAAAGCCCAACTCAGTCCTTAACCCCAGCCCTACACATTACATTACTGATAACCCTTTACCTAATAGTATTACCACCTAGATTACAGTTTATCTTCATTTTTTAGCTGGAGGTTACTGATATAAGGTTTTTGCTAGTGGGAAATAAATATTCAGTGCTCTGTGATTTGACCTTATGAGTCATTAAGACTTTTGTGAATCTCTGTTTTTGTCCAAGCATTTATGATTCTCTGTCTTTTGAGTTTTCATCCTTTCATGATATGTGTGTGTGTGTGTGTGTGTGTGTGTGTGTGTGTGTGTGTGTGTGTGTGTGTGTGTGTGTGTGTGTGTGTGTTATTTTAATGTCATAACAATTGGTTTCTGTAAAGGATCCTGATAAAGTGAAGATATAATATCTCAAACCTTTCAAACACAGGATATGTGCCAAGTATGCAGATATCTCTGTACATGTGCGCATCTATATAAAGATCTACACCTCTATATATATATATATATATATATATATATATATATATATATATATATATATATATGTCTTGTTTTAAAGATTACAATCTACATCTTGTGTTTATCAAAATATGCTGTGTACATTGTAACTCTTTTCATAACCTTAACCTTAAAACTAATCTTCACCAAAACTTAACCAGGGCCTTAACCCTAACTATAACTCTAAACTTAAGTCTAAACCAATCCTATACCTGAAACATAACCTTATTCCTAAACCTTACCTAAGTTCTAGTTGCACTCTACCCCAAATATGAAATCTAATGCAATCCAGATGCCAACATTGCTGACTCTGACATTTCAACAAAGTATTTCAAAAAAATGTCCTGTTCAATAAAGTGTTTGCACCTAATCATCTGTCAAAACATGTGACTTACTATCAGTACTACTATTCGATGTAAAAAGAAATAATTGATGGTGAAACAACGCCTCTTCATATTAAAGCAAAATGATTCTGTATGTTCCAAACTCAAACCTAAACAGTACAATATTCATACAATGGTCCTGTTTATTGCATATATGATTGTCCTGCACATTTTTAGTAGTATCTGATGCTTTGCTATACTTTATGCAGAGCGCCAATTATAATAAAAGTTAACCATGGAGAAGGATAAAAGACAGAGCTCAAAAAGTTAGATCAGAAAAACTCAAATTTCATGATAAGAAGGGAAGGGGGTTAAAGTAAATATGACTATAAAGGTGATGTGATTGAAAAGAAAGGTTCATGCTTTGATATTAAAATTGTATTGATTTTACTGAGAATGTTTTAAAAATGATTAGAGAATATCAATTTATTGTTAGGTTTGGTGAAAAAAATGGAACAAGAATTACCATTTTATACTAGAATTGGATATAAATGAACTTGAAGCTTAAATGACATGCATGCAAGTAGGACTTAAAAAGGAATGGGGAATATGGTGAAGAAAGGTACACTCCCATGAGAACAATGACTTTTTTTTCTAAGACTGAAAAGTAATGCTTTTTAGTTTATAAATGACATGAATTTTTTTGTAGGATAGTATTTAATATGTCAGACTCTACAGGATATTTATGATGGTAAGAGGAATTTGATCAAAATGAATAGCACACAGGGCAAGCAATACAGTGTTGGCACTCTGAATATAGGAATATTTAAGATGTAACTTTTGGCCAGTTATTTGGCAAAGTTTTGAAACGTTTCCAGCAATGTTATTGTTCTGATTTTTTTTTTTTTAGTCTGCCTTTTTTTTTTTTTTTCGATTTCTCAGAGGACTCAATAAACTCCATGTACACTTAGCATGAGGCCTACACAGAGTTTACGTTTTTGCACAATGAGCAGCAGCGCTAATGGCATATGCATGCTACGCATAGCGCTTACATGGATACAAGTGACGTTTCATAGCCAGCAACAGTGTTGCCAGCCAGGAAACTGTGAAAGTAGCACAAAGGCATATAACACAAGCAGACAAGTATGGGCAAACAATTTCTGCAAGATTTTGTAGACAGTCACAATGACTACTATGGGTAAAATTTATGGGATGACTGCAATTATAACACAGTATAGAAAAGTGCACTGAGTGCAATGTACACTACAACAAGTATTTGGCATAATGAAATACATTTTTTCTGGTGATCATCAAGCTACATAGACGGCAGTATAAATACATTAGTCTAAGGAAATGTGAATATTGAAAAGGGCCACAGGCATGAATGGCAGGAATGAAAAAAGAGAAGGCGACACATAAAACATATTAAGGTACACCAGATAAGTGCACCCCAAAGACAATTCCGTAGCATGAAACATAATCACATATGTACATAATACAGTACATACTGTTGTTTACACCTCCTGTATGGCTATATTCATATCATGACACAATTGTTCTATATTATTTGACTGTCACACAAGGTCACATATCAATGGAGATGACTGGTTGTGACACAAACACCCTGACATAATCACTGGACAGGACATTTAGCATGGAAGGTATATATAATATGGATGTATGCATATTGTGAAGATGTGCAAAATGAGTTTCTGAATATGACTGAAATGCCAGCATAGGTCTCAACCAATCAGGACACATAGAGACAGGCTAATGGACAACAGTAGACTAAAGCAGGCAAAATCATGGACAATATCAGAATAATACCATGATTAATCTGTGACATTGATATAAAATAAGTGATTGTGAGTTATTACACATGTCCTACATGATCACACTTGTACAACTGTAATGATTTGTCAATAATCTATAATGGAAATCAAGCACACCTTCCTCAAAAATGACCACTTTTGGGAGGTGTTAAGAGGGACACTGTTACACCTGTAGTTTAAATTACAAGCAATCCAAGATAGTTGAGAGGTTTGCATGACACATATGCCACAATCCACACTTACAAGAATGTAACCCATGCCATCAATGTTGTCAATGAGTTGTGTATTTACTGGGTGCATCACAGGAAGACGTACCACACAAGCATCTTGTAGAACACATTGAAGAGAAATCTGCACTGTCAACTCCTAATGGTTATGTAACACAAAGAAAACATGTATGACAAAAAAATGTGTGGAAGCTCACTGTGGAAAAAGTGATACACTTCAGTAAATCACACCTGGAAGACATAGGTATCAATCATATAGATAACACACTATTATTAGTAGATTACCCACAAATGCTGTGTAATGCATTCATCTGCAACAGGTAATAGCAATGGATATTGTCTGCAACATCTGCAATTGATGTGTGAATGAGAAAGTAAGCCATTATAATGAATGGTAGAGCACTATGTGAGACTGATGGCAATGCATTGGTATGTCCATGAACACAGAAACTACAGTACTGCTCTCACTGTGATACTGTTCACATACCAAATGATACATGGAGCACACTCCATATGAGCACATGTCAAACCCAAGACGTGCCACATGATCACTGCCACCCTGACATTGCCATGGAAACCTTTATGCTACCATGAAATCCTGACATGCACACATAACTGTTTATGCAAACTATTAAGTGGTAATACTGGTGAGATGTACTGGTATGTCTGTGATGATGTACAGTCACACTATAGCCGTACCTAGGATACAATTGCACATAATAGGTTCAGAGGTGTATAGGAGAGGGCTAGATTAAAGCCCCAAGAGCCCACAAAAGCCTAGCCATGTGTAACATGAGTTTCACAATTTTAAATAGTTATATGAACGATGGTCATACAGGTATGAGCCTATACTATGTTATGTAATACCAACTGCCTCTGTCCATGAGTTACATGGCTACAACAACAGGAGTACAATCATGATTAGAAATCCATTGATCTAAGTTGCACTTGAAGAGGGTCAGGCAATGCCTTTGTTTTATGCGACTGGAAAGCTTGTTCCAGAGAAGGGTTAGTGTCTGAAAGATGTATCTGTCTCTATAATATGGTTTATTATGTCAGAGGCTTAGTTAACATCTTTGGAAAACTTGACCTTCATGCAGTTTGCATTAACAAAGTGTAACATTTCCATCATGGCCAAAATGGAGACTGCCTTGTAGGCCAGACACAGATCAACCCTTAGTAGCTTGTAGTAGATAGAGTACAGTGATAGCGCTTTCAATCTCTCTGCATAGGACTTGTTATTTATATGATGTTTTTTTCTTTGTGCAATAACTCAGGGGTTGCCCCAGCTGTTGCAGATGTGTGGTGCGGTATATGCAAAGGTGTGTTGTGCTCAATTACTGGTGTGATGATAGCTCAGAACAATGGGACTATCATGTCCTTGATGTGGATGGCCTGCCCACACTTAAGAGTTATGCTACATATAAAGGATTTGTCACCACAGTGGCCACATGCTGGTGGAAGTTCCGCTTACTGTCTACCTGAGTATCCAGGTCATGTACCACTTGGTCTGTCCATAGGGGTGTGGTGTCTATATTGTAATTAGCTTGTGTACTTGCATTCAAAAAGGGAATAATTGTCCTTTTTGTTCATCTAGTATGTCTACATGGCTCTGGCAGTAATCATTTGTGCATGTTAATACTTTCTGCAGAACATCAATAGCATTCTTGGATTCAATGATTGTCCACAATTTGCAGTTATCCACAAAGGTGGTTAGATAAAGACTGTCTAAGTTTGTCTTGATTTCTGAGAATTAAATACTGAACTGGAAAAGGCCTAGTACAGAACCCTGATGTACAGTCCAGGTCACTGGAATCTTGGTATAGGTGAATTCACACTTCGACAGTTTGTATCCTATCTATGACCCATTTGTCTATCCACCTGGTGATGTAGGTCCTTATGCCCTCTTGAGACAGTTTATCTGTAATACCCGAGTGTGATTTGTGACAAATGCCTTAGCCAGGTTGAGTTATGTGGGATGACAGTCTTTTCCTCATGCTTGCTCTTGGTGACCTTCTTGAAGAAGTCAACCAAATTTAATATACATGATGTAGCCTTAATGAATTGAAAATTGGATGTGAACACAGTCAGGAGATTACCTGTATCTTTTTTGATAAGCTGCATGATGATTCTTTGGTCTGTTCACAGATGACGAGAGTCAGAATTATAGTTCTATAATTCCCTGGATCAGGTGATGGTCCCACCTTGTTCAGATGGAGGACTGTTGCTGCACACCCTTCTGCCAGAACATGGGCTGTCTGGAGGCTGTGGTTAAGTAGGGATCCAACTGTGCCTATTAGGTCAGGCTTTAAGTTATTGAATAGGTAATTATGAGGGGCCATTGATTCCATGTTTTAACCTTAGAGAGCACACAGATGAACTGCTCTCCTGAAAAAATAAGTTGAGTAATGTTTGCATGTGCATTTTGGTTGATGTCCAGTGGGTCAGGGGAGGGGGGTGAAGCTTGATCCAAACTGCCAGCTAGTACACCGACTATTTTCTCAGGGTGAGTATGGGTGGTGGCATCCACAAACATCTCTGAA
Organism: Protopterus annectens; assembly: GCF_019279795.1. Taxonomy (NCBI): domain Eukaryota; kingdom Metazoa; phylum Chordata; order Ceratodontiformes; family Protopteridae; genus Protopterus; species Protopterus annectens. The sequence continues at coordinate 248,890,262 of NC_056725.1, read as the reverse complement.
CTTTGTTGTATATTCCTTTTAACATTTCATATTTATTTAACAAATGATTTATGACACCTCCATATACAGATTTGTGTATGCATCACATGTCACATAATGGTACTGTTCACACAGTCATCCAACTCTACCAGTATCATGTAATTACTTCAGTTAGACAGCATATGCCTAAATGTTTTTCATTGTAAAGCTATGTGAGTGCCCTGATACCATATATGGATACATTACAAATGGGGTGGATATGGTCCATGCAGAACAGTTACTGACACAAATACTGATAGTCACACAATGCTGCTGGGGACCACCTCAATAATCCTTGTGAATAGCAACACAATTGTGCATACAATGAATTCACCAAGGTTGCAATTGAATCAAAACTTGAGGTATGTTTGTGCATATAGCAGCATTACAACATGTGGATGAAACAAGACTGAGGTGCCCATGTAATCAGTATGATATTATACTGATGCATGTCACAGAGCAAGTAATATTGGTAGATATACACATGGACATGTGCCATACTTTGTGCCATTGCGATGGCTGAATGAGAGCTGCCTTACTAAGCTGACAATATACATACCCCTGTATTCAATAAACTCTGTGCAAGAATAGCACTATTCTTGCACAGAGTGATCTGTGTCCATATAGCACAGCAGTGCGCCTTGCATATTCATAAAGGCGCACTGCTGTTCTACCTATACAGAGATGAAACTTGAACGAATGCAGGGGGTGTATCCCGATAGTGCATGGCCATTGAACATGCCCCCTGCACTCAGAAAGTACTCTAATATTATGCCAGTATTTCAGTGTCCACGGACACTGAAATGAAATAAATGATCATTTCAGTGTCTGCGGACTCTGAAATAAACATGGCAGCAAGAAAGCAATGCAGGGATTGTGTGACAGGTTCTGTGACACACCCCCTGCATTGCCAAAGTGCCGTATGATACCTCTGCAACCTGCTAAAGCAGGAAATGTGTGCAAATGCACAAATAATGGGGGATAAATCCCTCAAAAGGGATACAACACACATATTGCCCACTAAACTTAGAAAGTTGATAGAAAACAGGTCATGCATTAACATGAATTACCAAAGGGTAGAATTCTGAAAGCAAATGTATGCCAATATTCCCTGACAGCAGTGCATGTGGAGAAAGGCACAAATAATGGGGGGGAGGGGCAATAAAATAGGGATATGTCTGAAAAATTGCCCTCACACACTTAGAAAGTTCATAGAAAACAGGATATGTATTAGCAGCAGTCCCTGAAGGATAGAAGCCTGAAAGCCAAATGAATGCCATTATTTCATGATTGCAGTCTTCAATGAGTTATCAGGACACTGCAAGACTCACTTATCTAACATAATAACATAATAATAATATTATATACTTTTTTTTCTTGGCTAAGGAATGTTTTAAGTGTAGCTAAGTGGGTGCAAGCATTATGGCCCTCTGCTTACCATAGCGTAAACATCCCATAGGAGATAAATGCAAATATACAAGTAATGCTTCTAAGCCAAGATAGTGTAATTGTTAGAGTCCTGGCTTTACATGCAGGCATTCATAGCTTGAGTACCAATCCAGGCAACTTATTTTTCTATGGGGAAAGTAGTGTTAAAATTATTTGTGTAAACTTAAATTATGTAGCAACTATTTTTTATCAACCAGGGTAGTGTAGCAGGTCCAAAAGTGAGGTGTCAGTCTAGAAAAGATGTGAAACCCCCAAATAAACACAAGTGCCCCATTCAGTATAGTCATACAAGAATATAATGTAATGAAAGCAGATAGTGGGTGTCATGGAAGGTAAACATAAAATTATAATATGTCAGTAATGATGAATCAATCCCACCATCCTAATATGCTATAAAATAAAATCTGAGTAATGCTAAGTAGTGTTCAGCTATGCTAAGCTGGTATAAGTATTCCTTAAATATAAATGCTAAGCAGTGAGTAGCCCAGCTAAGCGTATTTGCACATTGATAAGCAGTGCTCAACATCTAACCCCTTAAACACTGCCAACCTTAGCTAAGCAGATTTGTGAGTTGCTTAGCTTAGCTCAGCACATTCAAAATGGTCCAACGATGTCAAAGGGTGGGAATGTGGCCGTATTTAAACCTCACAGGCAAGAATACAGCCATAACTAGTTGTAGCTCATCTTTGCAGGCACTATGGGTGGTGTAGGAGAGGGATCATGCTTTTGGACGCAATGCTGGGGCATTCAGGAGTCCAAGGTTATAGTTGGACTCCTAGTGAAAGACCATGAGGACAGACTACCAGGGCTCACAATACAAAGCAGAGGCCTGGGACCATCTCACACATGATCTCACCAGTGCTACTGGCATCCCTCGAACTGGTGAGCATGTCTGGTACCATTTCGCTGACCTGAAGCATAGGAAGAGAGAGCTCTTGGACCAGTGGACCCAATATGCATGGTTAAAGAATGTCCCAGAAGTGTGTAAGTATCTGTATCAATTAGTGTTTACCAAAGTCCAGCCGGCATATGTGATCAATAGGTATGCATAAATGTCTCTTTATCTCCTGTACAGCTGCAGCTGAGAGAGCTGCAAACAGAGATACCCATGCGAGCAGGTTGCTAAGGCTGCACTGGGAGGCTGGTGAGTACAAATCTAGCTTGCAGTATTCAGAGCAAATAAATAGAAAGGAGTAGAATCTCAACTGCCAGTAAGTTAAAATGTGCACTGTGTGTAATGAATAAACGACGTTAGCAGAGTAATAGTGATGTACAGGATATCTATCAATAAAAGTGTCAGTACCGTTCAATAAAACTAAAATCCTCAGACTGATGCTTTTATGTTGGTATGTGGTGGTATGAATCTAAATGTGTACAGATTATGTACAGCAACTATGGCTCTGACAGCATGAATTAATTGAGGCTCATCTGACAAAGACTGTGGAGCTGTAAAAACAGGAGATCAACTATATGAAATGTTCTATGCACTAAGATCTGATCCCCGAATAGTAATGTGTAAAGTATTATACTGTGTCCTCTACAGCAGTGCTTTGTGTTAACCATTGCTTTCCAGATTGTAATATGTCAAAGTATTAATGCATAGTACAACAGCTATCTGCCATGCATGAATGTCAGAATTACAAAGTCAGACTGTCCAACTCAGAGAGTGTTAACATTCAAGCAAGCGCCAGCAGTTCTTCAGTACCTCAGGGTGATGAAACGTGACTTTGTTGTACCTTTTTGCACAAACAGGCACGGTTCGAATCCCGAGAGTGGTAGTAAGCTGTATGCATAATTTCATCCAAGAATATGTGAATATGTGTAGAAACAATCAGGTAGTGTTAACAGAAATTTCCTCCACAGGTCTGCCAGGTAAAGAAATGTATGGATTAGCTTTAAGAAGGCTTTAGTAATACACTGTGTACAAACATTCCACTGCCCAACTTCAGGCAATAGGTAGACGTAAAGTGAGGTCATACCTGGAGAGTAATGAGTAGAGAAATGATCAGTACAGTTGTGAACAATTGAAGCCTATACTGTTGTTAATTGACATCTATCTCTCTCCCCCATCCTAGCTGCACCAATAATTCATACACATAATCAACTGGTATGTTTTTCTCCAAACCTACTGTTGGAACATGTGTCTTATTGTTCTACAAATTTTGAATTGTTTGATTATTAATGTTCCCCATTCAAATACTATTATGGGTGGCCTGTTGCTATCAATGTAACTTGCATGCTGTTATAATGCCTACTGTGTTCCATATATGCATGTGTTCTGTTTGCTATGCAACTGTTTCAAATCTGTTTTATGAGGTCAATTGGAACACCCATGCATGCTGTTATAACTAATCTTGAAATGTGTTATTCATGACTAACCAACATATTTTGTAAAACCTCAACACCATAACACATCTGGGAAGCCAGATCCTGGCAGATCTGCCTGTCCTGTCTCATCTGTCCATGGCATCAGGCCACAGCATGTCTGGGACCCAACCTGGGACCCCCTCGTCTGCTGGTCCTGCACCACCTTTGGGTGTAACTGCCTCAGGGGACAGGGCCCACCCCCCAGGAGTGGGTGCAGACAGGAAACTGTCACCCATAGCCAGGTCCAGGTTTTGGTGCATAGCATCATCCAAAATGAGTTTGGTGGACAGCTGCACCAGACTGATGGACACCTGGTGCATCTTGATGATCAGCCTGCCCCTCCTGTCCAGTTGTCAGCACAGCCATCTTTGAGGCCATGAAGGTGCAGTGGTGACTGCCCATGGGTGGGGACCTCAGTCACATTGTATCCATTTGGGGGCTCATGGGCATCTGATTCCCAACCACCCTCCCCGTCCAAGGTGCTTACCCCCCCAGATGTGTCATATATCAACCCCGTCTGCTGTCTTGTCTGTCTTGTCTGTCTTCCTACCCAACTTACCTCCTCAAATATACTTACTATCCTTCCCCAACATCCCACTCTCAACTTAAAAAAAGGGCATCTGTTCCCAAAAAAAAAAAAAAATATGCTTCATACATAGCTGTCCATTTTGCACATGTGTCAACTGGATACATGTACTCTGCTCCAATTGGCTTGGCAACACATTACTGTTGTCCTCACCCTTCTCTCAGGGGTTTGAGTGTCCAAATTCAACTCCAAATTCTGTAGATATTCACAGCTGTTGCTGTAGAAGAAATGGACAGCTATGGACCTTTCCTACACCCATCCAGCACATCCCTAGCTACATTTCATACTGTACTTTCCCCTGTGTACCCCTTTTTCTACCACTTTCCTATCACCCCCTTTTCTTTTCTTTTAATGAAATTAGCACGAGGGTAAGTGGGAATAAGCAGCAGTAAGTGAAGCTAAATCTGATTAACCATAGCTTGTTATTGCTTAGCATCGCTCAAACCCACTTACAACTGCTTAAAAGTGCCTTAATCACTCTTTATCCATTAGATGTTGTTCTGCCCAGCAACAACACAGTCAGCCCTGACAAGTCTTGAACTTGGGATGCTGTGCTTTACAATCACAGCAACATACCACAACACCACCTAAGCAGTGAAAATTGCTAATGCTTTAACAAACATATGCATTCTGGTAATTTAACATTAATGAAAAAAAAATCATTCCCAAGACAAAAACCCATGACCGTGTACACTATAGTCAGAACAATGCACCACTGCAACATCCAAATTGCAGAAGCTATTTTTGCTTTTTCAAACATATCATGCAACAGAGGCATACAACATTAGAGAGAAAGCTATGTGGAATCATTCATGTGTTGTATATAGACATATGCACACACACACACACACACACACACACACACACACACACACACACACACACACACACACACACACACACACACACACACACACACACACACACACACACACACACACATATATGTATATATGTATGTGTATATATATATATATATATATCTATATATATATATATATATATATATATATATATATATATATATAAAACATGCAGTGCAGTCATATCTCAGAACCATCCCTCGCAACCTCTTAGTGCAAGAAATCTGTACAAAGCCTGTAAAATGGGATGGGGGCCACATATATATTTCAAATATCATTGTTAGAAACGAAGACATTTTCCACAGCAACAGGGTACATTTTAGCAGACAATTACAGAAGGATATGAGGATGGAAAATGAAATGTTATGTCATTATTTACTGACATAAATCCTTGAATAATCACAGTGATTTAAAAGGCAAATACAAATACATTGTGGAACAGAACAAAAGTATGAGCCACACATCTGGACATTCTGTGAAAATTCTGGCAGTGGAGAGGTATGCTCAGAACCCCTTAGTGCAATGAATCTAGACCAAGCCTGACAAAGTGGGGAGACAAAGGCATGAAAATAGGGACATATCCAAAATACATGAGTAGATAAGCTGAGAAAGTTGATGTAGTAACACTGTATGTCCTAACATATATTGACTGAAATATCACAAGTCCTGGACTCAATTGCTTCTCATTAGTTAGTGACCTCAATCCCCACATCATTCCACTGATGTGTCATGAATACACAACAGTTATGGGGACCAGACCAAAGATATCGGCCAGACAACTGGACATCCTACGAATATGTGAACATAACACAACATAGGGAAACTACACTGAGCAACCAAGCAACGTCCAAACTACAATCAGACTGACATAACACTAGCCAAATCCAACTCTGGGGCTGTACACATGCATTTGCAAATATAACAAGCACTACAGGGATGTAACACTAGTGGAAAACAGATACTGGTGTGAAACTGCATACACACAACGAATTGCACCACAGTCACAGTGACATACCAATAAGCAGTATGAACACTACAGTATAATGACTGTGTGAGCAACAATATCCTGTTTGTCACTCGCACATTACCCCTACATATACTGCCCCAAGTCACAGTGTAGTAGGAATCCTGACATAACATTGTTATTTATTAATTATTTAGTTTACATTTGTTAACCAGGATAGTCCACTGGACACAGGTCCATTTTTAGTAGGGTCCTGACGAGATATGTACACACTACACTGCTACACAATCCTGACAGTCTGTTAACAATGGACAGACATACACAGACTTCTCAAATATACAGTTTCCCACAGAAGGTATAGGCACAGGAATCATATCTATGGTCACTTCCTTGTTACATGTCTGGGGGTCTACGACATCACTGGGATGGCAGCAGCAATGAAGGGAATAAATAATGATACTACATACCTCTGAACCTCTAAGTGCATGACATCTGGACAAGTCCTGACATAATTGGGAGACAGAATCCCAAACACAGAGGTATATTGGACATATTGCTGTTATAAATTTAAACAGTTGCTGGTGTTACCAGGTTTGTTGTAACATATCTTTTCTGAGGGATATGAAGTCAGTAACATCAATGGATGTTAGTATTTACTGACTGCATTCCCCAGAGTATCCTACTGATTAGCCAAGGACAACAACTGTCTGGAGAACAGACCAAATATATGAGCCATGCATCTGGACAGTGTAAAGATATGACTGCAGTCATGTAACAGAATAGAAATCCCCTGACAGCTGCCAAACTTGTCACCCAGCACCTTATGATGCACAGTAAGACTAACACAACACTCCCCCACATCAGCTCTAGGCAATTAACCATGTATATTCAAATATAGCATGCGCTTACAGGGATGGAACTGTACTGAAAAGCAGATAGTGGTGCACAAATGTCCAACCAAAAACATTTGCTCCACAGTCACAGCAACATACTAGTACTCAAAATGAATTCTAAAGTAGAACGACTATCTGAACAAACATATCCTGATTGCCAGTCACAGAGTACACCGACATATACTGGCCAAAATCACAGTGTACTGGGAATCCTGTGGTGTTACAGGACATTTCACAGTCTGCCCCTACAAACATACAGACCTGATAGACCGCCAGCAGCTGTAGCAGCATGCACAGTCAGATAGGTAAAGGATGTATGGCACTCACATCTGCTGTTCTCCCTACACACAACACTGCTACACAGTCTTGGCAGTCTGTTCACAATGCCCATAAGTACAGATTTCCACAGAATTTCCAGGGTGTGGAACCATAATCCTGGCCACTGCCACATACCATGGCCAGGAGTCTGCTAGGTCACTGGGATGATAACTGGAGTGCAGTTGATAATTAATGATATACATACCTTTGCACCTCATAGTGCAGGACATCTGGACAACGCATGTCACATTTGGAGGACAGTGGCCCAGAAAGAGAGACATATCACACATAATGGTGTTACAAACTGAAACAGTAGCTGGTGTTACATGTGTTGTTGTAACATAACATCCCTGAAGAATATGATGTCTGGAACACCAATGGATGTCAACAGTTAGTGACTACAATCCTCACATTATCCTACCGATCCCAAAAAAACAGACGTTGTTAGAGGAACAGACCAAACATAACAGGCAAACCTCTGGCCAGTCTGTGGACAACATGCCAGTTGAAAGGTATGTCAGAGGCATATTATTGTCAGATGTCAAGTCACTCAGTAAATGCATATCCACACGATCCCTGTCAATCTGTCAACCCTCCATGTGTATAACAGCACTAATGACATACAATCTGTACCCAATTCTGGAGCTTTGTCCCTCATGTTGTTGGGCTGTATCCACATGTCCTGTCCTGTGAGGTATTCCCACCTACTGTCTGTGAATCTGTAGACCCCACACCTCCGTAATGTCCCCTGAACAGGCAAGGAATAGGGGAAAGGCCCACATGAAGGACATCCCATATGTTGGAACTAGCAGCAGTGTCCAAGCCCACACCACAATACTATGTAGGCATCTAAATAGCTGCATGGCCTCAGTGATACCTGACAGGACAACATCAACCCCCTCAAGTTAGGCTGAACACATGTGGTGGACAGCAGCAATATACAACTACCATCAGAGGTGGAAATAATCACAGGATGGACCAAGAAGGAACAGGTGCCTCACTGGAAGCCATGTCACCTTGTTCTGCACAATAAAATAAGGTCACAGGTGATGTACCCTAAGGCTGTCTTTGAGTGCAAACTGGATACATCCACCAAGGCTAAGCACTAGACCTTCTATACATGTGTTTGTAATTCCAGAGACAGCACACATATCTGCTCTGTAGTGGTGCTCAATAACACCACATACACATGTGCCATATATCTAGGCAACTGGCTGCAGATAGGTGAAGTGTAAACATCACCCCCTGTCTCCCCATAGGTACACATGTACAGGTACAGCACCTGCCCCCCTCCCATCATGATCAGGAAGCAGGTGTGCAATGCCCTCTCAAAGGCAACACTTAAAGATCTCCATAGGCCTGATACCATTCCTGGTTGCATCCTATACGAACACAGGCATGGGTTCTAAGACCCATTGTGCAGTGTAGTCAACCACAGGCTGAGCACCAATGTCATCCCATCTGCACAGAGGATAGACAGAAAGTTGATAGAAAACAGGTTATGCAGTAGCATAAATGTTCTGAAGGATACAAGTCTGAAGCTGAAATGTACACCATTATGTCATGACAGCAATCATCAATGACA